>NC_133302.1:5829542-5947021 GCF_005239225.2 Populus alba
CTGGTATTGATAACATATAAAAGGGGCTAAAACATTTAGCGATCATTGATTGGAATTTCTAGAATATTTCAATCATTCATTCTCCTCGACAAGGGCATCTTTTCAAACAGTTGAGTTGAAGTCATAGTTAAGAACGTAAGTGCTTTGCAACCCCCTTCAGTGTCCTTTCCCTTTTTTAGTGAAACCCGTTCTTTTTAGTCGGACTCAACAATTTTACTGAACCAATGGCTTGTTCAATCCTCTGCATCTAGTAACAACCATGTTCAGTAAAATGTTGTGCAGTGCTTCTAACTAAAAAGTATTCAAAGCTGTGTTATCTGCGTGTGAAGGAGCTTTAGAAGTGTTGGAAAATAAACTGATCATTTTTTTTCCAACATGGGAGGTTAGCTTTGCAGCTACCTCACTCCATCTTCGGGCATATTCTCTTATGGATTCCTTGTTGTCCTTCTCCATAGCTTGCAAGCTTAAACGATCAGGGGCCCATATCTATATTGAACTTATATTGCCTCATTGAAGCATCAACTAAATCCTTCCATTTTTAACCTTGGTATTGTCCAACCGCATATACCAAGTGAGGGCAACATCACTCAAGCTGTCTTGAAAGAAATGAATGAACAATTTCTCATCATTAACCACCTCAGCCATTTTGTTGCAGCATGATTTGAGATGAGTTATAGGGCATTGAGTTCCCATATATTTAACAAATTCTGGCACTCTAAATTTTTTTGGAAATGACAACGTTGGGCACCAAACACATCTCAGCAGCCTTTATAGGATCATATAGGTGAATTCCCTCAAATGCCCTCATCCTTTACTCTAGGGCAATGAACTTGTTCAGCTCATCTTCTTTTACCATTTTACCCTTTTGAGATTCATTCTTTGTAGAATCAATGGTAAACGACATTCTCGTGGGGTATGCTGATTGAAAACGCATGGCTTGTTGAAAATCAAATGATACCCATTGCCCCCATATTTCTGTGGATTGAAGGGATTTACAAGACCATAGGTTCAGGCTAAGGTATATGTGTGCTTTCCGGTTTTGTCTCTCAGGGCCTGTTCGAGTAGACTAGTAAAGCCTTGCGACTGCTCTCTAAGAGTAGTCCACCTCTTTTAGTGTTGGGTTTCCAACTAGCTCTTTCTTCGTTTTCCATTTGTCTTTTCTCAACGAGTGTTATAGATGGCTTCAACGGGAACCTATATTTCATCTGCTAAATGTAAATCATGCAATTATGCAAAAATGCTGAAGCAATTAAAAAAAATGCATATGAAATGTAGACTCGCCCTTCACGGGATGACAACCTAATAGGAAGATCCTAATTGTTGAGTGCATCAAAGGGTTGGTCCTTATCTAGTTTAAAAGGGGTCTCTCACATGCTCAGTGATCGTCCATGAAAGGGCGATATAAGGCTTAGAAGTAGTGTGAAAATAGAGGCCCTGAGTAATATCACTTTGGCATATCAACCACTTCCAAGTAAACAATCAAGCGAGAGTTGGATGGTTTCACGAGTCTTACCCAGGCTAAAGTCGTTGGGGTACCGTTACTTTCCCGCCTATCCTAGATTTTCAGGTGTGTGCTCTTAACGTAATGTATGACAATATAAACATGGATGGATGCTAAAGCAGTAAATTCAGGAAAAATACACAAATAAACACAACATAACAAACATTATAGCAATTGATAAACAAAAGGCAAAGCTTAGTCCATTAGTCCCCAGTGGAGTCGCCATTCTGTTGCACCCGACATCGCGGCGGCCTTAAAAAAATTTAAATCTTTGGAAAGAACGGATTTCTGGCATCCTGTTCTTTTAGGGAAAAGGTCTTGTTTAAGGAGTCCGCCACCTAGTATTATGTCACTAGGAACCCTAAACTGGTCAACATAGATTCTATGGTTCAGGACTGGTTACGTAAAAGGGAAGATATTATCACCCCTTAAACGTCCTACCTGAGGCAAGTTGCATTGCTAGTTTCATCTTAAATTGATAAATGTTTATTAGTTTATGTTATGAAAATTTGCTTATAATATTCCTGACTCTGGCGCCAGTGAATATTTAACTACGAATATTTCCAACTCTGGCGTTGGTAAATATTACGTAGCTATAAAAACAAATTTAAATCAGTATATATTTTTTTTTATTCCCGACTCTGGCGTTGGTAAATATTACGTAGCTATAAAAACAAATTTAAATCAGTATATATTTTTTTTATTCCCGACTCTGGCGCCCGTGAATAAATAAAATAATAATACATTTAATTTTTTTGAATGCACATATTTCTTATTTTTTTCTAGCTAAATAAAATTGAATAAATGAATAAAAATAAATATAAATTTAAACCGGTATTTTTATTCATGACCAATAAATTTACATTATTTTTATTCTCGCATACACATTCTTTATTTTTTATTTTTTTGTTTTGGGAACTGGGCCCAGCTTAGCCCACATGGGCTGGGCTGGACCCAACTAACTTGGTTGGGTCACTGGTCTAGACCAGTGACCCAGCTGTCTTATAATTCACTGCTACTGTAGCAGTGAATTAAAATGCAAAGGGCAGAAGAACAGACTTACCTGTGGTCTGTTGCTCCTGATGATGAAGACGCTGCTCCTGAAGATGAAGACGAAGCCGATTTTCTTGGGTGGTTCTTCTTTTTCTGGTTACTGTTCGTCCTCCATTTTTCTGTGGCTGCTTTGCGTCTGTCTTCTCCTCCAGGTCCTTCGGGTTTTTCTGCTCGTTCTCTCTGTCCCGTTGTGTTCGTTCCCACCGTTCTCTCTTCCCCTTTCGTTTCTGTTCTATCTCCTCTCTCTCAGTCTGCTGCGCTGTTGTTGCTGAGAAGCTGCGCCGATAGACTGTCGTTGAATGTTACAACTAGGTCACGTATGATGCTGTGAAGAAAGAGAGTAGTCGCTGCTATTGCTGGACTGAGCTGTTGTAGAAGGAGGAAATGGTGGCTAAGGAGCACCTGCTGTCACTGCTTCAATGGAGAAGAGAATAAAAACTCCAGGTGCTTGGTTTGAACTGAAAGACTTCCACGGTTGAAGACAAAGCTACTGTTCATGCTTTGGAAACCTGCTGTTGTTGGAGGAGCGCATGCTGGACGACTCATGCATGCTCACGGTGCATGGAGAGGGCGTTGCTGTTGCTGTCACCGGGGAGAAGAAAGGGTATCGTAGCACCGACCAAACTGTAGGGGAGCTGGTGTCGCGTGGTGGACAAGAGAAAGGAGACTGTGATGGAGCTAAAACCCAACCAGGGGAGGGATTTTGGTTTTTTTCTTTGTTTATGAAACGAGAACAAATGGTGAAGATGACGGTTTTGGTTTCAAGACAAAGAGGAAAAGAAAAGCCACAGAGAGCTTGCTCTGTCTTCTTGGTGATCGGGGAAGAAGAGGAGAAAAAGCTGGGGGGAGGGGGCAGCGGCGGCTAGTCTAGGACTCTGGCCGCGCCCCCTTGTTTTTTTGTAAATATCTGTTTTTTTTTAGTTTTTTTGTAATGGCTTTCTCTTGGGGTTTTCTCTTTTTTAGGGTTTCTCTCTAATTGTCCTCCCCTTCTAGTGTAGACTGGGATCAATATTTATAGTGCAAGAGTCCTATCGCTTGTAAGAAGTAAAGTCTCAATCAAACTCATTCTCTTTTTTGAAATTCAAATTAGAATCGAATTTGAAATCAGACAACTTTCATTATCTTGAAAATAAGGATTATTTCGAAAGTAAGGATTATCTCAAAGATAAGGATAGAATGACAAAAGCACATTATAGTCCTTAATTTTCACGCAAGTTGACAAATCACACTTTTCATCGAAATAAGTTTATGATCTTTTAATTTTACATTTTAAACCCTGTAAAAATTAAATTAAAAGCCAATGGGCCAAAATTGGGTTATGACAATTACAATTCAATAAATTATTCAATAATTATGTCAATACAACAAAACTATAAATTCAAAATAAATAGAAACAATCATCCATAAATCATCAAGTTAGAGTAAAATTAATAATTCTCCCAACATATTCAATTACTAAATCTAAGATAAATTCAACAAACTAATCAATAATTATATATGGCAAGACAACAATAAATTATATTCAAAAATTCAAAAAAAAAAAACCTACATCAAGAAAAGGAACGAAATATACGTACCTTAATAATGTGTCCAATTCAAAACTTTATCTACATTAAAAAAAAAATACCCCAAAACAACAAAATAACAAAAATAAAAACAACTAAAAAGAAAATAAAATAAAATAGAAAAAACCACATACCTTTATTCAAATCTTGCAAGAGATTCAAGGTGAAAGTCTTGAAGGATTGAGAGCAAAAAACTAAAAGTTACAGGGCAGCGGAGGAGAAGAAAAAATGAGGCGAAGCGGCGGGCGCTGGAAGTTATAGGTTATATGGCAGATTTACCGACGGATTTACCGATGGCTATTAAAAAAATATTATTAATTTTTTAAATCCGTCGGTAACAGGTCAAAAATCCATCGGTAATTTTTCAATTTTGCACCAAAATTTTTAATTACCCTCCATATTTTTCACGGTTCGTCGGTGATTCCATCGGTAATCTGACACGGTCAGGTTGCATTCAATTCACATACTTTGGAAATCGCACTGGCCGTCGGTATTTCTGTCGGTAAATTTTGAGACCGACAAATTACCGACGGACGTATTCCGTCGGTATTGGTCGTCGGTGATTGTGGTATTTTGTTGTAATTAGTTTCGAACTCTCTATGAGATATCGATGGATGGAGGTCCGTCGATGTTGATGTCGGTGATTGTGGCATTTTGTTGTAATTATTTTCGAACTCTCTGTGAGATATCGACGGATGGAGGTCCATCGGTGTTGATGACGGTGATTGTGGCATTTTGTTGTAATTATTTTTGAACTCTCTGTGAGATACCGATGGAATATAATCCGTCGTGTGATTATGGCATTTTTATCGTAATTATTTTTCGAACTCTCTGTGAGATACCGAAGGAATATAATCCGTCGGTGTTGGTGTCGGTGTCGGTGAATTCGTCGGTGATGGCGTCGGTGATTGTGGCATTTCGCGTAATTAAGTTTGAACTCTCTATGAGATGCCAAAGGATGTTTATCCGTCGGTATGGACGTCGGTGAGTTTGCATTTTGCAGGAAAGGTTGTATTTGTATTGCCTATTTACCTTCCTGCAAAAACTTAAATGATAAACTGTCTATCGCATAAAACAATAACAACATTGCTTAAACAATACATATTTTGTTTTACAAAATACATTATCCATAATCTAAATTACATGAGAAAAATGGTTTTACATAAGGCTTCATTTTGATAGTTAGTCGGAATTTTCTTCTTCTTCCTCATCAATTGAATTGTCATCATCTTCATCGTAATCTTCAATATGGATATCATCTTCTTCATCGACATTTGCTTGTCCGCTAGAGCTCAGAACAACATTCAACTCATCTCCGTCAATATCAACAAGACTATCATATCGAGAACTCGAAAATTTGAATTTTCTTCGAATTCAATCGAAGGAGCAACTCGATATGGTTCAACCAACTCACGAACTTGAAAGACTTCATCTCGCACACTTGTTTCTTCGTTCTCATCCTGAACAACCTCGACACGACCCCGTGGTTTTGTTTTTAAAATGGACAACCAATCAACTCTTGATCGATCCTTTCTAAATGAAGGGGTGTATGTGTAATAAACTTGTTGACATTGCTTTGCGAAAACAAAGACATCGTTTATGTTGCGGAGTCTAGCTTTTGAGTTGATTTCGACCAGACCATGGTGTAGATCAACTCTGATTCCTCTGTCCGTCGTGTCATACCAATAGCATTTGAATAAAAACACTTTATTCTGCTCGCTATGATATTGCAGTTCGACGACCTCTTCTAATCTACCATAGTAGTCAACTTCTAACTCACTACTTGTGGATCCCTTAACACAAACACCGCAGTTGTATGTCTTTCTTCCTTGCCCGTATTCTTCAGTATGAAAAACATATCCATTGACAAATACCCGTTGTAGCACTTAACTTTTCTTTCAAGGTCGAGGCTTAGTGAAGACATTGACTTAGGCGCACTCCTTCCCATTTGATAAACCTTGTATATATGTAATTAAATGTACATCAATAAACGGTAAATGAACGAGAATCTTGTACAGTAATTTTTCAAGTTAGAATGAGTTTGTGATAGTGCTTACATGTGTTCTGAACCATGTGGCAAATTGTTCATCTTGTAATTGAAAGATCTGGGATTCGGTCAGCTGCGAGTTATTGGAGAGCAAATATTGTCAATGTCGTCTGGAAGTGATAATGAGTGTATGATATTACAATATATAATTAACAGTATATTATTGACAAAGTTTAATTAGTATTACATATACATAGACTTACTGAATAAATGGTCTCAACTCATCACAGTTAAATAGAACATAGTTGTGTGCTTGTTTGAATTCTATTTCTGACACATATCTTTCTCTTACGGCATTTTTAGGTGTGGGTCGTCCAGTATTGGAGAATATTGACAAGTTCCCACTAGAAGTCACTTCACCGCCATCGTCGACATGCCGTGGAACGCGATTGATTCTTGTTGTCAGATGAGGTTCGAAATAGTACAAGATAAATATTGATATCTCTTCAACAATATAGGCCTCACATATCGAAGCCTCAACATGCGCCTTGTTCTTAACCTTTTTCTTGAGATTAAACAAGTACCTACATTGAATTACAATTCAAGTATTTCCAATTAAGAAAAACATATAAAAAAACTTTTAGATATGAATTCCATTGCAATTGTAATATCTCGCCGTTCGAATGGGTACATCCATCTATACTGGACCGGTCCTCCAGCTTTTTCCTCGAACGGTAGATGTATAGGGAGATGCTCCATTGAGTCAAAAAATGAAGGAGGGAATATCATCTCAAGTTTGCATAGTGTCTCGATGATATTCGTTTGAAGCCTCTCAATGTGCTCAACATTCAACTTGTTGGAGCATATATCTCTGAAGAAATGACTGATCTTCGTCAGTGCATCCCATATTCCCTTTGGCAACAAACCACGAAAAGCTAATGGGATGAGTGTTTGCATAAACACGTGGCAGTCATGACTCTTCATTCCATACAATCTGTAGTCCTCTATGTTAACAAGCCTTGATATGTTCGATGCATGTCCATCCGGAAAACACAGACTCTTAAACCATTTATAGACTATCAGCTGTGCGTTTTTCTCTAACACGAAGCTTGCCCTTGGTTTTGAAACCCGTGACTCCTCATAAACCAACTCCATATTTTTACGGTTACAGTATAAAGCTATATCCAATCTAGCCTTCATGTTGTCCTTTGTCTTCCCCTTCACATCCATGACGGTGTTGAAAATATTCTTAAACACGTTCTTTTTTATGTGCATGACGTCAAGGTTATGGCGGAGAAGATTGGTCTTCCAATACGGAAGCTCCCAAAAGATACTTCGCTTTACCCAATTATGGGTCAAACCAAAACCAGGAAACTTTTGCTTACCTAATTGAAGGCCAAACACAATGTCACCGTACTCTGATACAACATGATGCAATTCTTCACCAGAAAGACGCGGGGATGCTACATCTTTTTCAACTCTGCCAACAAAGAAATCTTTTCTGTTCTTTCTGAACCTGTGATTAAGTGGCAAGAAGCGACGGTGACAGTAAAAAAAAGAAGCTTTACCTCCGTTTGCTAGCGTGAATGCCTTGTTGTTTTCCATACAGTATGGACATGCGAGTTTCCCATGCGTGCTCCAACCAGAAAGCATTCCATAAGCTGGAAAATCATTGATAGTCCACATCAAAGCCGCCCTCATAAGGAAATTTTGTTTCCTCGATATATCATAAGTCAGAGCTCCAGAGGACCACAACTGCGCCAGCTCATTTATCAACTGTCGAAGACAAACATCTATATTCCACCCCGGGCTACTTGGACCTGGTATGACAATAGATAGAAACATGAACTCCGGCCTCATACACATTCCCGGTGGCAAGTTATAAACTGTGAGTATGACCGACCAACAAGAATAGGGAGTAGCAAATGACTTAAATGGGTTGAATCCGTCTGTACACAACCCAAGACGGACATTCCTTGATTCAGCAGAAAAGTCAGGATGCACACTGTTAAAGCGTTTCCAGGCTTTGTCGTCAGAAGGATGCACCATCACACCGTCAACCACATCGTGTGTTTGGTGCCATGTCATGTGCTTAGCAGTCCTTGGTGACATAATAACCTCTGCAGTCTAGGTGTGATCGGGAAATATCTAAGTTTTTTATACGCCACTAGAGTCTTTCTGATTAGTACTTAAAAGTGCATGATTATCAAGGGTTTATATCATCATTTCGCACTTAAAGTATCAATAACTCCTTAACTAAAGCATGTTTTATAATAACAAGTCTAATAATGCCTTAATATATGGTAAATGTTCATGTTAAATGCAGGCCTATCACATAAATCAAAGGATTGATTGATGAGTTCAAGTATGGAAATTGAAAGGACAAAGAGAGGGTGAAACTTATAAAAGAGATGTTGGTGCAGTCCAAACTGGAACACTGTTTGGTAATTGGGTCATATCTCGAGTTCTAGATGTCCAAATGATCTCAAATGTTTACAAAGATTCAGTAAGACATAGGCCTACAACTTTCATGTGGAGGCCAGGATCTAACAAGGCCGTTTTCAAGTCCAAATTATAGCAACAACAGAAAAGTCTGAATCTGTCCTGCAGCCCGAACACTGTTCAGTGTTTGGCCCATATCTGGAGTTCTAGAAGTCCAAATGACCTCAAAGTTTTACACAGAATTGTTAAGATAATTTCCTAAAACTTTCATGTTTACCAGAGGACCCAGTTTGGATGGTAACATTTTTGTTTTATTCGGACAAGAAGATAAGGATTTTCACCAAGTCAAAAGTTGGCCACCCACTCAACAATTAGTCATCAAATCAATAATTCCGAATTTTGGCCTATAAAAGGAGGCATTTGCCATGTATTTGGTTGGCTTGGTTCTTCAGATCAAGTTTATGCTCTTTATTTCTCTCTTTATATATATTTTTTAATTTTTAAGTTTTGCTTTCATTAATATCTTGTTTATGCTTTTCATTTCCTTTCCTTTACTTAGTTAACTTGTATTTTCTTTATGTTCTTGTTTTGTTTATTTATGTTTATCTTCTTCATTATGTTTAGCTAAGTTTATTATGTCAAGGTGAAAAGGTTACACTAATGGTGTAAGAATAAATATAGTGTAAACTCAACATGGATCTTAATGTTTAATATTAACATGTCTTATCTTTTTATCTTACTAATTCTTAATACCTTGCTTGTTAAATGGTTAATCTAGATTTGTGTTGTATAACACTTGGTACAGCAAATGCTTGGCACTCTCATAGCCCAACAGTATGGTATTACCTACACCTGGGCTATGAAAGGAACTTGATTTGTTGTTAACATCAGTTAATATCATGAATTACTGATAATATTTAAAAGTTTGGTGTTATGTAAATAAGATAATTAATATGATCATGTTAATAATTTATAATGAGCTATTAATGAGAAATCATCCGATTGGAACCTCCTTTGTGTGTGGTTTCCAATTGAATAATAAGAGTTTATACTATACTTGTTTGAAATACCATTAGTGGATCCTCTAACCTTGACATTTGTTTTTATTATTGTTTAATCCTTACATTAATCTTCCATCTCAAAGTTCTCATTAATTTATTCATCTTCTTCTTCTTCTTCTTTATTATTATTATTATTATTATTATCATTATTATTAGTATTACTACTACTACTACTACTACTACTAGTATTATTATTATTATTACTACTACTACTATTGCTATTATTATTATTATTATTATTATTATTTACATTATGTTTTATATTATATAATATATTTCTTTGATCTTTTCATAAACTCAGTATATAGGCTGGAAACCTGTGACCCGATCTTTTAGATCATTCTCAGGTGTAACAACGCCACGTACTGAGTATTACTATTACTATTACTATTACTATTATTATTACTATTATTGCTATTATTGTTATTATTATTGTTATTATTATTGTTAATTGTTGTTGTTATTGTTGTTATTATTTTTACTGTTGTTGTTGTTATTATTGTTGTTGTTGTATTATTGTTATTTATAATTTGTACAATTAACCTCTCTGTGGTTCGACCCTGGTCTTGCCGGGTTATTTATTACTTCGACACTCCTGCACTTGGGAGAAGACATCAATCTTTTGGTCGTGTCACTTTCCCCTGCCAGTTCTGGGTTTGTAACTGGAATGCCCGCATGTCATGCACTCGGTCATCTCAGCATTTTCAAGGTAGTATAACATGCAGAAGTTAGGGCACATGTCAATTTTCTGGTATCCTAAACCGAGGGGTTTCATCATGGACTTCGCAGCATAGAAGTTCTCTTTGAGCCTGTTCCCTTTAGGTAAAATGCTTCTTGCCCAATCAATAATTTTGTCATACCTGGCCTCACTCAACCCGTGATCTGACTTGATGGTGAACACCTGTGCCACGACCAACAATTTACTGTGGTTTGTGCATCCATCCCATAATGGTTCGTCAGAATCTTTTAACAAATCAAAAAACCTAGTTGCCTCTGCATTAGGTTCTTCTTCTACGATTGGACATTGATTGACATTACCTTCATTCATTCTCATTGCATCCATAACCATGTTTCTGTAAGGATTAGTGTTGTCATTTGCCGCTTCATGCACGTTGCTAGCACTAGAAGTTGACCCAACCACCGTTTCTCCCATTCTCCTATTACTAACAAATACCTCTCCATGTGCATACCAACACTCGTAATCCTCCACAAACCCTTTGTGTAGAAGATGCATCATTACAACATCTGGATGCAGATACTTTTTATTTTGACACTTCCTGCATGGACACCTAATACCGCCTCCAGTAAAATTTCTAGGAATAGATGTTGCGAAATTAATAAAACCCTGAACCCCGTTACAATAATCCATCCTCCGCAATCCTTGGGGTGAATCTAGATACATCCATGAACGATCATCCATGACTTTTATCGAACCTCTATAAAATTATGATGACATCATGTATATATTAATTAACTAAGTTAGGTAAATAAACTTGTTAAAATATTACTTTACCTCGAGATTATCCAACAAACCAATCACAACTTCTCATAAATATTAAATATTCATTATCATTTATCAACGTCCATACAAATTAATTAATATATATATATAATATATATAAATTAACAGAAATTACCACTCTACAATACCATTGATAAAACTTTAAAAGGACCCATTAAGCAAGCTATTAATTATTTCAAAACATAACATGTAATTCGGTAATTCCACAAAGTTTTTAACAATTTACAAACAAATACAATCTTACAAAATCTAAAACAAACCACAACAGGTATAAAATTATACATTCATATACTAGCCACAAGTTTGTTTGAGAAATAACAATAAAACATGTACATCTACTAACAAAAATACATATACTAAAAAAACAATAAAATTGACATTTAAATGTTAAAATTTTAAAAGATAGAATTACTTACAAAAATTGATAAAATCCATCGGTAAATCAGAATACGGATGCTGTGACCACAAAACTTCAAGAAATACAACTTGTTGTGCTGAGATGAGAAAGATTTTTGTTTGGGGGCGAGGGGGGGCTGGTTATTTGCAGATGGGGAGACTTAGGATTAGGAATAAGAAGGAGAAATGGGGGAGGAGAGTGTCGGCAGAGTGGCCATATATTCAATTTTACCGACAGCCACACATCGTCGATGAATCCGTCAGTAATTATAACGGGTAGATAGACACGTCACCGTACGAACCTGCTTTTCAAATCCCTCGGTGATTCCGTCGGTATTTTTGACGGTGCACCGGTCACGTCACCCGTATGGATCTGGCATTTCAAATCCGTCGGTATTGTTGATGGTGAACCGGTCCGATCACACGTACGGGTCCCCGGTTTTTAATTCGTCGGTGATTCTGTCGGAAAAATCACCCGTCAAAACCTCCGCGCCAGCTACCCGCCCTTTTTTCATTAATTCTGAACTTTCCGTCCGTAATTCGGTCGGTAATTACCGACGAAATATACCCGTCGGTAATTACAGACCGAATTACGGATGGAAATATTCCGTCGGTGATTTCGACCGCAAAATACCGACATAAATATTCTGTCGGTGATTTCGTTGGTATTTAGCGAATTTCTAGTAGTGTTTTAGGATCTCGTGTCATATAAAGAACTTGAGTATGATAATTTATCTTAAAAGACAAAGGATTAAATCATTAACAACAACATTTATATTTCATATTTTTCATCCGAATTTCTTTAACAAACAAGAAAGTCATTCACATATATATATTCTTTTCTGATCTGTGCTTCCTGTTCTTTTTAAACCTCTGTCCGTACTAATCATCTTGTACTTGTAGTCAGATGGAAGGGTTCCTACCATCTTCTATGGAGGATGATGTCAACTTGACATCGAATCAGTTCGATCTTGAATCACTACTGTCGGAGCTTGAGCTTCTCTTGTACGTCATTCTTAAGCATATTTTATCAGAAGATGATTGCTTGCAATTTAGTTATTCTTCTAATTTATCTAAATATGGGCTTTAGAATCTTGTTTAATGAAATTATGATTTCTTGGGGTAGAAAGAACACAACTATTATCAAAATTAAAATTAAAAAAATATATATGCTCAGACTGCTACCATGTATCAAGAGGGGAAAATAGTGTTTTATCTCAGCTTTTTCAAAGTTTCAACAATGGGGTGGGTCTACACGTTAACTCAGCCAGCAATTAGCTTCTGATTCTTTTGTTGAAGTTTTTAATTATATGCAGCGCTAGACAAAAGAAAAGCAAATTGCCATATGCTATAATATAATCTTTGGTAGGTAAAGTTTGTGGATTCCTTCCTAGCAACTTCCTTCTCAAACAATACAATAATCTCTTCCACCTCAGTACATACTAATCGTCTTGTACTTGTGGTCACATGGAAGGGTTCCCACAATCTTCTATGGAGGATGATGTCAACGTGACATCGAATCCGTTCGATCTTCAATCACTAGAAGATACATTCATGTCTGAGCTTCTCTTGTACGTCATTCTTAAGCATATTTTATCAGAAGACGATTGCTTGCAGTTTAGTTATTCTTCAGTTTATCCTATTATTCCCAAGAAACAATAATGTTACTGACTATGGAAGCAGGTCGCCACCGGAGGTTTCAGGCAACCAGAGCTCCATATTATGCAATGATCAAGATGGACAGAACATGGTGGGTGGATAACAATGTGATCAACGATAGTATTCAACAAACAACTCTCACTACACGATTTCACAGTTTTATCGACGGACTTATTTCATCGGTCTGTGATTCATAGTTTGTCAGTAATTTTTTTACCGACCACATTATTGACGGAAATCATCTGTCAGCTTTTCTTTTGTCGATAATACCTCATTCCATCGCTAAAGCGGTCGGTAACAAAAAAAAAACATTGCCGATGGTTTTATAGACGGAAATTGCATGCAAAAAAAAGAAGTTCCCGCTTGAAATATACCGATAGATTTATTCCGTCAATGAGTGTATGCAATACCGACAAACTATTTCCGTCAGTAAACTCGTTGGTGATTGTGAAATTTGCACCAAGCTACTGTGAAATGCCGACTGATTAATTACTTCGGTCAACTCGTTAGTGATTATGAAATGTGCACTAAGCTACTATGAAATGCCGACAGAATTATTTCGTCAATAAATTCATCACTAAGATCCCTGCTCTCTATCAAATCCTGACGGATACATTCCGTCGGTAAAACCACAACATGTTTTTTTCCAGTTTATTTTTCAACTTTTGCTTTGCTAGTAATTGAACGTCATATTTCTTCATTTTTCTTTTCATGAGGTTATCTCATTCACATTGAATTTTTATGTTGTAATCAAATAAGATCGTTAAGACCTTTTTTAAAATATTTAGAGAGTATCTTTTTATAATATTGACAAGATTTTATTTTTTCTAATTAATCATTGCTGGTTTTTTTATCATTTGTTATATATATATATATATATATATATATATATTAAATTAATTAAGTTATTGAATCCATAAGCCGAATTCCAAATTTTTATTGTTGCTTTTAAAAAGCTATTGTTATTAGGATATCTTTTTTATATTAAAAAAATAATAATTCAAAATACAGCGTAGCACCACATAGGCACCCACCACTTTAGCAAATTGGATTATACAACTTGCTTCATTGGTTTGGATAAGGGCTAGCTTCGTACAAGCCCCCAACTTACAACCAATTCTCGAATGGGTCCTTATTGTTTTCTTTAGTGACGTCTTTAATGCATAAAGCATTCTTAGTTTTGCCCCGTATTCAAATCCGTCGATGATTTCTATTTAAAAGCTGTTTTTTTAAAAAAGAAAAAAGAAAAAAGATAGAACTGGACATCTTTTAAAAGTTTGTAACAATCTTACATGAAAAAGGACTAATTGAGGATTGTCATAGAATGATGTATTAATTTAAGAGCTTTACCCACTAGGAAAACACAGATTGCCAATGATGAATCCCATGGCATATGTACATGCGAGCATGTTTGGAAGTGTAATAATAGTTATTTTTTAAAGTATTTTTTATTTAGAATTGTATCAAAATAATATAAATTTTATTTTTAAAAAATTATTTTTGATATCAACACTTTAAAATAATCTAAAAATATTAAATATTTTTTTATTTAAAACAAAGAAAAAAATAAAAAAAAATTAATTTTTTTCAAAAACACTTTTAGATCACGGAAACAAAAAAGAATGCCTATGAAAACACGACTTGTTTACACAAGCAACAAAAATTACAAAAATTTCTCTCTTGGCCATTTAATATTCCTGGATTTTGGCTAAAGAAAAAGCAAACAAAATCACATAAATTTCTCTCTTGGCCACTAGATTAATCTTGGACTTTTGGCTTATTCTTCATCAACACCAGTTCAATGGTCCCATTAATTCAATAACCACTGAAATTTCCAAGGAATGCTCGATATTTTCTCTCTATAATCTCATCCAAAGCCTTCGTGAAACACACAACGGGGAGACTTAATCATCAAAAAGCTAAGTCTACGTATAATTTTCATGGCCTAGCTAAAAAATATTGTCATCAAAGTCACTATTATCTCGAGAAGTAGCAGAATTTCCTAGGCTTCACGCTGCTACCTTTTGATTTGGCAAAATTTCGTTCAATTTAATTCTTTAAAAATAATTGAAACTTCCAAGATCAAATATGATATTGAAACCAGAAAGTAGCCTAGGTGTGTTTTTTTTAAAATTTTATCCCTAAAGTTTTTTGCATTTTGCATTTTGATTTTTAGTTTTAGTTTTGATCTACAATTTTATTTTATTTGACTCGGAAAAAAATAAAACATTCATTCAGTGAAATTTAATTGATTCAATCAAACCAATCTAGTGCACATCTGGCCAGATTAATAAAAAAAGATAAAAATGATATTTATCTTATAATGTAATGTCTGGGTTGCTTCCTGGCAACTTCCTTCCTATCAAACAATACGTTAATTAATTATTATTATTGAGGCGACCTTACTAATAAATAATATTATGTAAAAGAGCTAGCGGCTGTAACGTTCTCTTCCCTATTTTCCTTTCCACATCTCATGATCAGTGCGAACTAGATTTATGTAAGCTGCAACTTTATTATTTTTCTAAGCCATATATTCTTTTCTAATCTGTGATTTCTCTTCCTTTTCTTTTGGCTGATCACTGCTCAAGCAAACCAGCTAGCACTTGAAGAACATCTTGAATCCAGGTAAATTATTTGTCATTCATCTTGTCTGAATCTTTAAAGTAATCCATGATAAATAGATAGATCTTTTTCTCCTATTTTGTAATCCATGCCCTGTGGTGTTCATACTGATTAAATTAACCCTAAACGTTGAATTCATTGTTTTCGTCTTTCCAAGATTCTTTGCTGTTCTTAACTCCTTATTTTAGATTCACCCTTTTCTTTTCCAATTAATGGGACTGCCATTCATTTTTATTCAATATTTTTCAACTTTTGTTTCTTACAATGATTCAATGAATTAACTTGATCGGTAATTACCTTTCAATAAACAAAATAAGAATAATTAAAAAAGAACAAATAGGAGTTGAAAGACGTTTATTTAACAGTAAACAATGAATCCTGCATTTGTTTTGCTCCCCAAACTATGAATAAATAGGAGTTGAAAGAGGTTTTTGTTCACCCCGTCAAAACAATCAGCTCTTCTACCTTCAACAGTTATCCTGCATCTTTCTATCTATCATAAAAAGAATTTGAGTATGATAATTTATCTTAAAAGACAAAGGATTAAATCATTAACAACAACATTTATATTTCATATTTTTCATCCGAATTTCTTTAACAAACAAGAAAGTCATTCACATATATATATATTCTTTTCTGATCTGTGCTTTCTGTTCTTTTTAGACCTCAGTTTTTTTGTCTTTTCTGATCTTTTCTGGTCAGATGGAAGGGTTCCAACCATCTTTTATGGAGGAGGTTGACAACTTTGAATCACTACTGTCTGAGCTTGAGTTTCTCTCGTACGTCATTTTTAAGCATATTTTATCAGAAGATGATTGCTTGCAATTTAGTTATTCTTCGGTTTATCCTATTATTGCCAAAGAACAATATAATGTCGTCACTGTCCATGGAAGCAGGCCGCCACCGGAGGTTCCAGTCAACCACAGCTCCATATCATGCAATGATCAAGGTGGACAGAACAATGTGATCAACAATAGTATTCAACAAACAACTCCGTTGCCAACGTCCTTTCCTGAAACAATGGTGAGTGCTCCAATTTGCT
Source organism: Populus alba (assembly GCF_005239225.2). Lineage (NCBI taxonomy): Eukaryota > Viridiplantae > Streptophyta > Magnoliopsida > Malpighiales > Salicaceae > Populus > Populus alba. Next base: position 5,846,396 of record NC_133302.1, read on the forward strand.
ACAATGTCCATTGAATTAGCAAGTGTTTGTATTATGCAAAAAGTTTTATGTTTAGTGTATCGATCTCGAGCATCTTCAAATTGTTTACTGTTAAACAAACAGACAGCAATTGGGAGATTTAGACATTTTTTATGATATTTTTTTATCATTAAGTTTTATATAAAATTGGCCTCAAACTCCATCAAGGCATCATAATTCCTTTATTCATCAACCTCAGCCGGGATTTACAATTTATTAATTATAGGCTGGTTATAATTCAGCTTTAATTTATTAATTTTTATTCTATTTTTTTATAAGATTAACGTGATTTACAGGTTTTTTTTTAAAATAACTCAAATTACACTAGTTTTCGGGTTTGGTGGGATATTTTTTTGTTTATTAATTAAAAGAAAAACTAAAAGGTGTAAGAGAATAAATATTCACCCACACTCATTTCATTATGGATTACAATAGTAATCGATAATGTTTTGCCTTTTTTATTTTTTTTCCTTTGCTTTCCTTTTAATTATCATTTTTTTAAAAAACTTTTTGTGTCTATTTCATATCTGGGCCAAATTAGAATATATATATATATATATATATATATATATATATATATATATATTGGGTTGGTATTTAATTTTACAGTTATCTATTTTTGTTATGATATTATTAAATAAAAATAATTTTTTAAAAAATTATAATCCAAGTCCATAACCTGGTTCATGGGTTTGATGTGCTAGCCCAAATTACCTGATTCACAAGTTTGACAGGTTTACCCATTGATCGAATATGTTTTTTTTTTTTAAAATTTTTTTTTCAATTTTATCTTTCAATATTAGATTGATTTGAAAATAGACTAAATGATTTATTTTTGTTTGCTTTCTATAGGGTTATCAAAATCTTAAATAAATATTTATTTTAGGATGATAGCATCTATTTTTATCATATAATTAAATAAAAAAAAGCTTATAAAAAATTACCAAACCCAATAGAATCCATGACGCAGGTCGCGAGGGATTGGGATCGATCAAATATGTCATTGTTTCAATATTTGTTTTTTTAAAAATTTGTTGTCTAGAAGTTTTTTTAAAAAGCTAAGCCATGTTTTACTAGTTTTCTAAGTTGTATTTGAATATTGATCGATTTAAACTGAGTTAATTTCCATATAATTTAATTAAAAATTTAAATTAAATAAAAAGTTAGGTTAGAAGATTTTAATATTAACTCTCCTGATGAGGTTTAATAATATTGCCAACAAACTTTCTTCACTCTTAACATTTTATTTTTATATTTTAAAAAAATTAATCCAACCACGGAAAAACACTGGCCAAAAAAACTAGGACATATTATTGAGTGTAGGTTTTGTTTATTAAAAGTAAGGATGGAGTCTTTGACTGCATGTAATGGCATCGACTGAAAACCTTTAATCACATGCTATTAATCACATATTTAATCTGTTATTGTTAGAGCACATGCTTTTCAAAAACTTTGAATTTTTTTTCTTTTTAAATTATCATTTTTTTATTAAAAATAAGTTTTAAAAAATAAAAATCATTATTTTAATTTTTTTAAATAAAAAATATTTTAAAAAGATAAGTATATTATTGTTTCTCATATTCATGTGTTTACATTTTCTAGGCATCTTCTTCTAAGCTTCATAATTGGGTAGGTAAAGTAGTGTTTTTAACTCCTTATTTTAGATTCACCCTTTTCTTTTCCAATTAATGGGACTGCCATATATATATATACTTTTTTTTTTTCTTTGCTATGTGCTTTCTGTTCTTTTTTCACCTCAGCATGTACTAATCATCTTGTACTTTTGGTCAGATGGAAGGGTTCCCACCATCTTCTATGGATGATGATCTTTTCGATCTTCAATCACCACTTCTCTCGTACGTCATTCTTAAGCATATTTTATCAGAAGATGATTGCTTGCAATTTAGTTATTCTTCTGTTTATCCTATTATTCCCAAAAAACAGGCCGGCACAATGATCTTCTGATAAAATATTATTCCATGGAAGCAGGCCGGCACCGGAGTTTCCAGTCAACCAAGGCTTCATATTATGCAATGATCAAGGTGGACAGAACATTGTGATCAACGATAGTATTCAACAAACAACTCAGTTTCCAACTTCATTTCCTGAAACCATGGTGAGTACTCATGCTTACTCCAATTTGCTACAATGTCCATTGAATTAGGCATCATTATTCCTTTATTCATCAACCTCAGACGGGACATCGCTATATGACACCGAACGCAACCACATCACAACATGGTGAATTCAATCAACCTGGATCTTCTTCTCCTGCTCCCTGGTATCCAATTTTTCATGTTTACTATTTTCTTTTTTAAAAAAAAGAATTTAGTTTTTCAATCAGGAAAGAAACATCATAGCTTGAACATAAGTTTGTAATGCTTCATATTGTCTGCGAATGATTTTGGATTCAGGATTCAACATTTTCCTAATCAAGGACAAGTCGATCAAGCTTTTGCAATTCCTAATATAGACAATATGCAACAGGAGAACTTCGTGTCTCGAAACTTTGGCAGCTCTACTAGGTACTGATCAAACTTTGGCAATATATATGCTGTCGTGTTTTAACACAGTATTAATACCTTTTTGATAATTAGATACACCATTGATTTTTACTGCTTAAGAGAGACTACCAATTATGGAAAGGTTTTATAATATGATCACTTCATTTGTATATAGGTCACAGATGGATAACCTCCAAGTCCGAGGATTGCCAAATCAAACTGCTACTCCAAATGCCTCAAATCCTGGCCTTGGCACTTCCCTGCAAAGTCAAAATAAGGGTTTAAATACTCAACAAGTAAGAAGTCTAATTAAATTATCGTCGTCTTTTTACCTCCTATGATTGTGCAATAAACTAACTATCAATTTTAATAGCAAAATAAGGGTAACAACACTAAAGAAGTAGTTTCTCATCCATCCAGATAGGATTTTTATTCTTTATTTTGACTGATTTTTATTCTATATTTTGACCCCCCCCCCTTTTTTTCTATAGGTTGAAATGGGTGGATCAAATGATTCATTTCGGAATTATGTTGAAGAAAGGGCTGATGGTAGCCTGAAGTGTAAGTTTTGTCCACATACATATGCCACTAAAACTTCCATTTCAAGGATCAAATGGCATTTATCAAGAGAAGAAGGGCATGGTGTTTCCATTTGTCGTGGGGTGGCTAAAGAAGTTCAAGAAGCAGCCTGGAAAGCTATGTGTCGTGGCAACAAAAGACTTAAAAGCACAGAAAGTTCAATCAATGTTAATGATTCTGGAATTTCAACTTGTCCACAAGAACAAAACATTGAGATTGAAAATATGGGAGGAGGAATTGGAAGGGTACAAAGAGAAGTTCAGGTAGAACCCGGAGTAGGGGAAGAGAGGATTACTTCACATGCAATAGCAGGAAACGACGTAGTAAGCATGACCAGAATGAGAGCACAAGAAGATGGAGTTTCTAAAGGGGCACTCGAGAGCAGACCGAGGACAGAACCAGTGGATCGATCTTTGGAACAAAGCAATGCAGTACTTGGCAATTTGGCAGGGGCTGCTGGAAGGATACAAGTGGGAGTTCAGGGGATGCTGGAACAAGGTGCTGGGGAAGAGAGAATTAATCGGGTTAGAGTGAGGACAGAACCAGTGGAGGAGGATGTGGAGAATAGTCGAAGATCAGTGCAGGTTGGTGCTGGATCTAGATCTTCTGAAAGTCTGAAATACAACAAGACTAGAGGAGTTCCATTACCTACTAGCTCCACAAAGCCAGTGGGTCAAGCATTTGAAGAGAAAACGAAGGAGATATGGTCTTTGTTAATGGATGATAAAGTCCCAACCATTGGCATTTATGGCATGGGGGGGATTGGTAAAACGACAATACTCAAACATATCTATAATGAGCTTATACAAAGACCAGATATTTGTGATCATGTTTGGTGGGTGACTGTGTCTCAAGATTTCAGCATTAATAGATTGCAGAATCTTATTGCTGAACATCTTGATCTAGATCTTTCAAGAAAAAATGATGATCTACACAGAGCTGCCAAATTGTCAGAAGAACTAAGAAAGAAACAAAAATGGATTCTCATTTTAGATGATTTGTGGAACAATTTTGAGCTACACAAAGTGGGAATTCCTGAAAAGTTGGAAGGATGCAAGCTGATTATGACAACTCGATCAGAAACGGTTTGTCATCAGATGGCTTGCCAGCACAAAATCAAAGTGAAGCCACTTTCTAATGGAGAAGCTTGGACTTTGTTCATGAAGAAGCTTCAACGTGATGTAGCACTTTCACCAGAAGTGAAAGGAATTGCGAAAGCTGTTGCAAGGGAATGTGCTGGTTTGCCATTAGGAATTATTACAGTGGCAGGAAGCTTGAGGGGAGTGGATGACCTACATGAGTGGAGAAATACATTGAACAAATTGAGAGAATCAGAATTTACGGACAATGAAGTATTCAAGTTATTGAGGTTTAGTTATGATCGGTTAAGTGATTTAGCACTACAACAATGTCTCTTGTACTGTGCATTATTTCCTGAAGATGATGAGATTGAAAGGGAGGAGTTGATAGGTTATTTGATCGATGAGGGAATAATTAAAGGAAAGAGGAGCAGGGGAGATGCATTTGATGAGGGCCACACGATGCTTAATCGACTTGAAAATGTCTGCCTATTGGAAAGTGCTAAACTGAAGTATGATGATATTAGACGTGTCAAGATGCATGACATGATTAGGGACATGGCCATCCGAATACTGCTAGAGAACTCTCAAGGCATGGTCAAAGCAGGTGCACAATTAAAAGAGTTGCCAGATGCAGAGGAGTGGTCGGAGAATCTGACGAGAGTTTCACTAAGGAAAAACATGATCGAAGAAATTCCTTCCAGCCATTCACCTAGGTGTCCCTATCTATCAACTCTATTGCTATGTCAAAATCTTTGGTTGGGATTTATTGCGGATTCATTTTTCAAGCAATTGCATGGGCTTAAGGTCCTCGATCTGTCTTGGACACATATTGGAAATTTGCCAGACTCTGTCTCTGATTTGGTGAGCCTCACAGCATTATTGCTCAATCATTGTGAGAAATTAAGACGTGTTCCATCATTAGAGAAGCTCCAGGCACTGAAGAGGTTGAGTCTCTCTTATAATGCACTTGAAAAGATACCGCAAGGATTGGAATGCCTAACCAACCTGAGGTATCTTAGAATGAATGGATGTGGTGAAAAGGAGTTTCCTAGTGGTATATTACCAAAACTCTCTCACCTGCAAGTCTTTGTACTAGAAGAGTTTATGACGCAAGATGATGCTCCTATAACAGTTAAAGGAAAGGAAGTAGGATCCTTGAGAAATTTGGAAACTTTGGAATGCCATTTCGAAGGTTTTTCTGACTTCGTGGAGTATCTCAAATCTCGGGATGGGATCCTATCATTATGCACATGCAAGATTTTAGTAGGAAAGGTGTTTAAATATTTAGAGCAATGCATGGAAGGTTTTCCAAGTAAAACAGTTGCGTTGGGTAATTTGAGTATCAACGGAGATAAAGATTTTCAGGTCAAGCTCTTAAATGGCATTCAAAGACTGGTTTGTCAATGCATCGATGCAAGAAGTTTATGTGATGTTCTGTCATTAGAGAATGCAACTGAACTGGAGCGCATCTTCGTTTGGGAATGCCATAACATGGAGAGCTTGGTTTCATCTTCTTGGTTCTGCTCTGCTCCACCACGATTGCCATCATGTAACGGTACGTTTTCTGGTCTTAAAGAGTTGTTTTGTCATGACTGTAAAAGTATGAAGAAGTTGTTCCCGCCTGTGTTGCTGCCAAACCTCGTAAACCTGGAAAGGATTAGAGTGAGTTTCTGTGAGAAAATGGAGGAGATAATAGGAACAACAGATGAAGAAAGCAGCACCTCTAATTCCATCACGGAAGTCATTCTCCCAAAGTTAAGAACTCTGAAATTGTATCGCTTACCAGAACTGAAAAGCATTTGCAGTGCAAAACTGATTTGCAATTCTCTTGAAGTTAGTGTAAAGTTTTGTGAGAAGCTGAAGAGGATGCCAATTTGTCTTCCGTTGCTTGAAAATGGCCAGCCATCTCCTCCCCCATCTCTTAAAAAAATCCTAGCAAGTCCAAGATAATGGTGGGAGTCAGTAGTGGAGTGGGAGCATCCTAATGCAAAGGATGTCCTTCGTCCCTTTATAAAGTAATATAATATAGTGTGCTTACAATGACATAAATAACATTTTTCATTTTTTTTTATTTCATTAAAGACTACTGAATTGTCATATTTTTTTTATTTTAATTCGATAGATAAACAATTATAATTTTAAGTTTGATTAATATTTTATTTTCATCCTATTGAGTTTCCCCAAGATGAAAATCCAAAAAATAAAAAAAAAATACTATATTGATTTATCATTAAAGTAACCCAATAAAATAATAAATCTATTCACTATTATAAATCATCACTGAAAGTATTCTTGTACACACATTTTTAAAATGTCTAAGAGAGAGTATGAATATGGTGGCAGTTTTGGTTTCTAAACCTGAAACTGCCATATTCATAAACATATTTTTTAAATACTAAATTTAATACTAAAACTAGAAAGTAGCGTATGCGTAATTTTTAAAATTCTGATCCCTATAATTATAAGATAAGATAAAAATTCCAGACGAAATTTAGCCAAAAAATCTGAAAGAGACCGAGATTTGAAATAAAATAAAAATTATTTTGTTTTATTTTATTTTTTGAATTGATATGAAACCATTACAAATAAAACAAAACGAAATTAACAATTTTTATTTTAATATACTTATAAATAAAAAAATATTTTAAAAATAACAATAATTACATTTCCTGCTTCGCTGTCAAAATCACTCTAAAAGTATTAATGTGTTTTTTTTCCTTGGAAATAGCATGGATGTATTTTAAGTATTTTAATCAAAACTTTCCACTCACATGTCAGATTGTTGTGATTCTTAATGCGTTACCTTGTTTGGAACTGCTTGTGTTTTTAAAATTTTTGATTTTTTTTTTAAATAATTTTTTTATATTTATAGATTATTTTAATATGTTAATGTTAAAAATAATTTTTAAAAAATGAAAATATTATTTTTATATATTTTTAGATAAAACATACTTTAAAATATCATTACTACCACGTTCAAAACAAGCTCCCCGATATATAAAATAGTCTATAATGATGATTAAAAAAAAAAAAAACTAAAGCATGTACATTTCCTGCTACGCTGTCAAAATCACTCTAAAAGTAGTAATGGTTTTTAATAACAACTTTCCACTCACATGTCAGATTGCTGTGATTCTTGACGCGTTACTTTTGTTTGGGAATGCTTGTGTTTTTAAAAATTTTGATTTTTTTAAAATAATTTTTTTCTATTTTTAAATTATTTTTAATGTAATGATGGTAAAAATAATTTTTAAAAGATAAAAATATTATTTTTATATATTTTTAGATGGTTGCCAAAGAAGTCCTAAAATTTAGGTTTTTGATGAAAACGTGTGGGACACAGGGACCATGGGGACGTGATGAAAAAGCAGGTTTAAAAGTGGGGCTGCCCATAAAGAAGACGTGTGGGAATTCCACCAGAGAAAAAAAAAACAAGAAAAACTAAGAACGAATAAGAAGCTCACGAATAGTTAAGAGACGTATTCACACCTATTTCATTGTAAATTATAATAAGTAATCCAATGTGTTTTCTTTTTTTTTCTTTTATTTTTTTAAATTTTTTTTGTTTATTTAACATTGGGTGATTCAAAATTTAACTTTATAATTTATTTATTTTTATTTTATTTTTTTTATAAAGTTAACATGTTTTATACTAGTTTACTGGTTTAATGAAGTATTTTTTTGCTTATTAATTTTTTTTAAAAAAACTAAACGGTGTGGGAGAATAGCTATTCACCCACACCCATTTTATTATAGATTACAATAATAATTTATAGTGTTTTTCTTCTTCTCTTTTTTTTTTTCTTTTCCTTTCCTTTTTATTGCTATCAATTTTTTTAATTTTTTTTTTCTATTTCATATTTGGGTTGGTTTAGAAATTGGTTTTATTTTTCTTTGTATGATATTATCGCGGTCTAAAAATATATATAAGATTATTGGGATGGTGTTTAATTTTATAATTATCTATTTTTATTATCATATTGTTAAATAAGAAAAAAAAAATTTAAAAAAAAATATAATTCTACTGGAGTCCATAACCTTGTTTACGAGTTTGATATGTTAGCCCAAGTTACCTGATTCATAGGTTTGACAAGTTTACCCATTGATCGAATATGTTTTTTTTAATTAATTTTTTTTCGATTTTGACCTTCAATATCAGATTGATTTAGAAATAGACTACATGATTTATTTATTTATTTTATTTTTAATACTAATACATTCAAATTAAAAAAAAAAACATTAAAAAAATCTATTTATCTTTTTTGAAAAAACAACTAAAAACAAAAGCAATCACCTGCTCTTAATTAATCACATATTTATTATTATTTTTTTATTAAATTTTTTTTAGAAAAATAAAAAACATTTTAAAAAGAAAGGATGTAATTGTTTCCAATATTCACGTGTTTACATTTTCTAGGCATCTTCTTCCAAGCTTCATAATTGGGGTGGTCCACACGTTTAACTTCCTAGCAATATTTATACCTTTTTGATAATTAGATACACCATTGAATTTTGGTTTTATAATATGATGACGTCATGTTTATCATGATAAGTCAAAACAATTATATTGATTTAATACATATAAAAGTCATAAATATTTTATCTTAAATTAAGCAAACTTGATAGATATAACTTAAGATATGAGGCAAAGAGTTAGCAGGGAGTAGCTGTGATAGAAGACCTGATATTTGCCTCATCAACTAGGCAAAGAGTAACGACATACGCCCTTTTAATATCAAAACTAAATTAGTAGTCTTTGAGGTTACTTAAATTAAATATTGGTACGTAGCTTTTATTTATTTATTTCTAAATATTGACCTTAAGAATGATAAATGGGTGTTATAGTTAATCTGTAATATAAAAGATTTATAGGTAATGTTTGATATTTCATTTTGATTTTCTTTCTAAAACCAAATTTTAAAATAGACACATAAAATTTATTGGTTTAGATAAAAATTTTACTTATTTGATAATCTTAAACTTTTAATACTAGAAAGCTCGCCACATATATGTCAAAAGAAATTATTTGGTTGAATAATATATATATAAATCAAAAAGTTTACTAGACTTATTATTCTGTGAATTTGTTTTTTGAGTGTTGAGTATTTTAAATGACCATGTGATCGGAGAGATTTGATTCTCATATAATTGTTGGTAGCTTATTTGTAAGTCAAGAAGTATTATTGAATAAAAATACTTTCATTTTTTATTGTCGGCTGGAAAGTGAATTGAACATTTATTACCTGAGTTTTATTCTTTATTTTATTGAATAAAAATGATTTTTTTTTCTGATTTTATTAAGCTTTTTTGATGATTTGTCAGATAATTTTAGCAGAGTCGTATGTATGCTGGTCAAAAGTCATTCCCATCAATAAGATGGAGTAGCATGAACAATTTATTTATTTATTTTTGGTTACTGCTAACGATTTATTTGATGATTAATATCGATTTATTTCCACTTTCTAGTATACCATAGTAGCCTAGGTGTGTTTTTCCGGAATGGTTATGAGCATTTTTCCAATCTGCTGGGGGTGATGTTGGTGGGCTTGGGCTAGGAGCATATTATTTCCACTATCTAGTAACCTTCTGCTATCTGTCTAGCTGTGATATAAAACAATTTTAGTCCATATTAAATGCGTAGGCCTCCTGTTTCTTCAATCTATTTGTATAATATATCATCTTCTGCTGCTGTGATTATTAAAGCCTTGCCAATAATTACAGATTCTAGCACCCACGAGGATGACGTTCATTAAATTTTTCTCTACAGTCAATCTTTTTCCATATAAGATATTGAATTGGTAAAATTTGACCGATTCAATCAAACCTAGTTTATATCTGACCAGATTAATTAAAAAAAAAAAAAATGGTATTATTTTAATAAAAATAATTAATTTGAATTAACTTAATAAATAACTTATAATATTAAAAAATTATCTTAAACCAAAAAATTTAAACAGATATAAAAATGTTATAATGTTACTTTCTAATAATTTAGTAAGGATTTGGAGAACACCAGGCTAAGCTCCAAACACATCGCCACCTGCATGCTCTCCAGCATAATTCACGTTCCTTTTTCAACCATCGAATACCCCACAGCCTCCTCCTCCGGTTCTTGTCGAGAAAGTGTATGGAGCCTTGACAAATAAAGGTTCTCTGATCTGTTGATTGGGTTTGGGTCTCAAGCGTTTGTGAGATTACAAGAGCTTGGATGTTAAAAAACTGGTCGTAATTACTTGTCAGGAGTTCTGGAAGTTGATAGTAATAGAACAAATTTATTATTTTCTTTTTGGTAAAACCATATTAAGATAATTTGCTAAAGATTAGTTAAGAGGAAGACAATTCTAGCCATTCCGTCGATAAATTAGTGAGATTGCTCCAATCACGGGGAAGGCTTTGCCAAATACTTCATCTCATGGATTCTGAGTTCTTAGCTATCAAATGGCTTTCAAAACAGTTGATTTTAAGTTTCATTTCAATAAATGCCAGTACCAACATTTGGAAGTGCTATAACATGGAGAGCTTGGTTTCGTCTTCTTGGCTCTGCTCCGCTCCGCTCCACCATCATCTCCATCTTATCATGGTATATTTCTATTTTTAAAGAGTTTGATCTGCGATTCTCTCCAACAAATTGGGATATCAAATTGTCAGATGCTGAAAAGGCTGGCAATTCATCTTCCGTTGCTTGAAAATGGCCACCTATCTCATCCCCCTTCTCCTAGAGTGATGGAGTACATCCAAAAGAATGGTGAGAGTCAGTGATGGAATGCTAAGGATGTCTTTCGTCCCTTTATTATTTAAATGATGACTGTGCCCTTTATCATTCTTGTGCTAGGTTGGAATCCTTAAAATATTTTAATAAAATATTTTTATTTTTATAAATTTTGAGAAAAACAATAAAAAAACTAATTTAGGAATTAATTGAGTAATTAATTAGTTCACAGAGGATTTTATTTTATTTTATTTTTAGTGACAGCTAATTTCATCAAACACCAATTGCCTTGTTTTCGGATCACGTAAGCTTCAGACATGGCACGTGCTACACTACTAATGATGGGACACTGTCACGTTCTAACAATAATGTTTGAACCATTTAAGATTGGACCCTACTTCACTTGAACTTTATTTTATATTTATAATGAGGAAAAAGTATGATTGGGTTAAAAACCATTTTATGCTCGGTCGAAAGCTTTTGGACAAGGTTATCATGTGTTTGATACTGTTATATAAAGTATTTTTAAAAAATATTTTTTTAGATTTTTTTTAATATTAATACATCAAAATCATTAAAAACAACTAAAAAATTATTAATTTAATATTTTTTTAAAACAAATATAAATTTTAAAAAATATTTAAAAGCATATGCACATACCCAAATCGGTAAGCATCAAAAGCTACATTGCTATGTCTCTATGAATATATGATAATGGAGCCTTGTTTTGAATATTTAAAACTAGAAAGTAGCATAGGTGTGATTTTTAAAATCTTGATCCCTAGACTTTTTGCATTTTTTATTTTTAGTTTTGATTCAAAATTTTATTTTATTCACTTTTGATCTATAATTTTGAGATGAAAGAAAAAAGTCACCTAAAAAACTTGGAAAAAGATAAAAAGTTATTGGTTGACAATTTTCCGGTAACAAAAATACAATTTTTTTTTTATTCACTTGAGTGTCTAAGCCAGCTTGTGCAAACATCGACTAATTCTCACAGGTCTTAAAGTTAACGACCAGGTAAGCCTCCAATAACTATCAAAATTAATAATCACAAGGCTTGAACATGAGACCACAGGGGAAACAAACTCTTTATCACAAACTCTTCCTATTAGATGGTTAAAAATACGGTATCTTTGTATCAATGGAAAACTGATGTGTGGATTGGATAGCAAATCAAGCTTCATAGTAGATGTTAAAGTTTTCTACTGCACTGAAGCTCCGGATCTGGTTGTTTGAAGCTAATGCTTGATGGTGTTCCTGGGGTTTTGATGAGTCTATGAAAGTGCATTCCAAATGCTCTGTCATTGGAATAAAATGCTAAAATGTGAATAGAAATAATAGAAATTAAAGGGCATTTTTTAATCGAGCTTCTATTTAATTTGATATACTATCAAGCTTCATAGGCGTGCTTTTTTTTTTTTCCTTCAAGTTTTTTATTTTATTTTATTTTAATCTAAAACTTTATTTTCTTGACTTTTTAAACAGCAGCCTGGATAAACTTAAAGTAATGTGATTCTTCCAACGTTGGAAAGGTATCGTAAAGGGCTGCCTGCTTTTGAGAAAGGGGGCTGCCTCCTCTGTAAAGAGGGCTATTTGACAAAAAGAAGACGTGTGGGAATTGCACTAGAGAGAGGGAAAAAAAGAGAGCACAGATGAGGAAAGGAATGACTAATACAGTGATGGGTAACTAAATTGTTCAGGTTTCTAATTATTCTAACTCTTTTGTTTTATCATTCTCAATTTGTTGTTGAGAAGTATTCTTCTCCGAATTCATTCATGTTTTTTTCTATTGAATGGATTAATCTTTGGATCATTTATTTACCTGTATTGATTTAATTTCTTTGCTTTAATATTGCTCCTTAAACACATTGTCGTCATTGGATTTTCTTAATAGGGTTAATTATTTTAAAGTAGTGAATGATTTTTCAAAAGGGCTATATTAATTTGGTTTCATGTTGATTTAATTATCTGTTTGTAGGATTCAAGTACTTTTTTTCATTAGTCACTTTGCTTTATTTTAATCTGCATTGAAAATTAATTTTTGTTTTCTATTAAATCATTTTATATTTTCTTTTATTCTTTTAATTTGCTTCAATGTGGAATCGACACTCCAAAGGTGTGCTACAATTACCGTGTTATTTTTTTTTTTTGGGTGGAATCAGGTTTCTACCACACAGAATGTGAAATTATTTTCTTAAGGCTTTCTGCCCTCTCTCTAATAAACTAAAAAAGGGCAACGGTACTGTCAAGATTGTTATGCCCGCAATTAAAATATAATTTGTTTTTGTACTCAGAATTATGTTTGAGTGCATTTAAAAATCTGTTTGTTTTTTAAAAAATATTAAATTAATATTTTAATATTTTTTTATATATTAATATTAAAAATAAAAAATATTTTGATTACTGAATCTCCACCCTCCTTAAATCCATGTATTATGAAGAGGAAAAAGAAAGAAAGGTTTTTTCTTCTTTTTTTTCTCAGTGGAACACCCATGACATCAAACAGAATAACTTCAAAAAAAACTAAGAACGAATAGAAAGCTTACGAATAGTTAAGATATTACAGGGTTATTAATTTCCATTAAAAAGAAAAGCTAAGAGACGTGGGAGAATCAATATTTATTCACACCTCAAATTTTATTGATGTTCACTGTAGATTTATTTGATTTTTCCCTATTAGTAATTGTTACGTAATCAGATTCGCTTCCCGTTGAATAATTATTTTTCATTTTTTAAAATTTATTTTTTTTTATTTAAAAAATTAAAAACAACTAAAAACAAAAGCAATCACCTGCTCTTAATTAATCACATATTTAATGTCATTGTTAAAGCACACGTTTTTCAAAAACTTTGAATTTTTTTCTTTTAAAATTATTTTTTTATTAAAAATACATTTAAAAAAAATAAAAAATGCATTATTTTAAATAAAAATATTTTGATAATTAGATACACCATTGATTTTTGGTTTTATAATATGATCACTTTATTTTTATACAGGTCACAGATGGATAACCTCAAACTCGGAGGATTGCAAAATCAAACTGCTAGGCCAAATGCCTCAAATCCTGTTTATAAAAAATAAAATACCTGATATTTGCCTCATCAACTCGGCAGAAAGAAACAACATACGCCCTTTTAATATCAAAAGCTAAATTAGTGGTCTTTGAGGTTACTTAAATTAAATATTGGTACGTAGCTTTTATTTATTTATTCATTTATTTCTAAATATTGACCTTAAGAATGATAAATGGATGCACTGGTTATAGTTAATTTGTAATATAAAAGATTTATAGATATTGTTTGATATGTCATTTCGATTTTCTTTTTAAAACCAAAATTTAAAATAGACACATAAAGTTTATTGGTTTGAATAAACGTTTAATTATTTGATAATCTAAGATTTTTAATACTAGGAAGCTCGCCACATATATGTCACAAGCAATTATTTGGTTGAATATATATATATATATTAGTTGTTAAAACTGTCTAGTTTGATGATTTATTTTAAAAAACTCAAAATTTTAAATTTAATTTAGATTGGATTTGTAATTGAATCAAATAAGATATTGATTCAGTGAAATTTTATTCATCTAATCAAACCAAACTACTTCATATCTAGCAATGTTAATAGAAAAAAATGAAGTAATATTATTTTAATAAAAATAATTAATAAATAAATAACTCGTAAGTTATTAAATATCTAATACTATATTAAAATATTATCTTAAACCAAATAAATTAAGCAGACTTAAAAATGTTATAATGTTACTTCCTAATAATTTAGTAAGGATAGAATATATATTCAAAAACAAACTTCATTAGAAGATTAAGTTATTTCAACAATGGGAGTGAATTGAGGATGAGGTCTGATGCACCTACCGACTTCAATATTTTCATTTAAGGATGTGCAGCGTTGTGTCCCGTGGGAGGCCACCAGGCAAATACTAGGATTATTTTTATTTTATAATGTAAATTTATTTTTGAAAAAAGTTAAAATTAATTTTTTTAAAATTTTTAAAATTATTTTAATATACTGATATTGAAAATAAATTTTAAAAATTAAAAAATTATTATAATATATTTTTTAAATAAAAATATTTTAAAATCAACTATAATTGATATAATTTAAACTGGCAGTGCCCTATACTAAACTATATTATAAACAAGATTTTCCTCGTATTAATTAAA
Source organism: Populus alba (assembly GCF_005239225.2). NCBI lineage: Eukaryota > Viridiplantae > Streptophyta > Magnoliopsida > Malpighiales > Salicaceae > Populus > Populus alba. The sequence goes on from NC_133302.1 coordinate 5,861,479, forward strand.
GCATTCTGCATTTGACACAACTTGAAAACATGTTTCTTCTTAAAGCATTTGTAATTAGCACATTAACAAGTAAATTTGTTTTTGTGTTTTAAAAATATTTTTAAAAAAATTTTAAAGTTTTTTATTTATTTCAAATTAATATATTGTTAGTATTTTCAAATCATTTTAATGTACTGATGTTAAAAATAATTTTTTAAAAAATATTATTTGTATATATTTTAATATGAAAAGTTATTTAAAAAGCAACCGCAACCACACTCTTAAATAACCTTAGACATTGTCAGAAGTGATTTATCTTTGCAGTCACAATGTATTTTTCAAAAAATTTGATTTTGTTAAAAATAATTTTTTAATATTTTTAAATTATTTTTATGTATTAAAAAAATAAATTATTTTAAAAAATTATTTTAATATATTTTTAAATAAAAAATATTTTTTAAAAAAATTCACAGCATGCAGTAATATGCTATTCTTTTTAGAAAATCTCATGTGTTTACATTTTCTTGGCAGCTTCTTCAAAGTTTCAACATTGAGGCAGGTCCACACGTTAACTTTACATATCTTATAATATATCAAACAATACGTTAATTAATTATTATTGAGGCGACCTTACTAATAAATAATATTATGTAAAAGAGCTAGCTGCTGTAACATTCTCTTCCACATCTCATCTCATTATACAATTCCCTATTTTCCTTTCCCCATCTCATGATCAGTGCGAACTAGATTTATGTATACTGCATCTTTATTATTTTTCTAAACAATATATTAATTCTTCTCTGATCTGTGATTTCTCATCCTTTTCTTTTGGCTGATCACTGCTCAAGCAAACCAGCTAGCACTTGAAGAACATCTTGAATCCAGGTAAATTATTTGTCATTCATCTTGTCTGAATCTTTAAATTAATCCATGATAAATAGATAGATCTTTTTCTCAGATTTTATAATCCATGCCCTGTGGTGTTCATACTGTTTAAATTAACCCTAAACGTTGAATTCATTGTTTTCGTCTTTTCAAGATTCTTTGCTGTTTTTAACTCCTTATTTTAGATTCACCCTTTTCTTTTCCAATTAATGGGACTGCCATTTATTTTTATTCAATATTTTTCCACTTTTTTTTCTTACAATGATTCAATGAACTAACTTGATCAGTAATTACCTTTCATTACCTAAATCTTTTTGAACAAAACATTATCAAATTTTTTTTGTGTGTGTTTTATGATGTGTAACTAATTAAGGGTTAAAATAGAGGGAATTAATTTTTGTAATTAACAAAAATAATCTTGCATTTGTTTTGCTCCCCAAATTATGAATAAATAGGAGTTGAAAGAGGTTTTTGTTCACCCCGTCAAAACAATCAGCTCTTCTACCTTCCTTCCCCTGCATCTTTCTATCTATCATTCTAGAGTTTTAGGATCTCGTGTCATAAAAAGAATTTGAGTATGATAATTTAGCTTTAAATACAAAGGGTTAAATCATTAACAACAACATTTATATTTCATATTTTTCATCCGAATTTCTTTAACAAACAAAGAAAGTCATATATATATGTTCTTTTCTGATCTGTGCTTTCTGTTCTTTTTAAACCTCTGTACGTACTTATCATCTTATACTTGTGGTCAGATGGAAGGGTTCCTACCATCTTCTATGGAGGATGATGTAAACTTTACATCGAATCAGTTCGATTTTCAATCACTACTGTCGGAGCTTGAGCTTCTCTCGTACGTCATTCTTAAGCATATTTTATCAGAAGATGATTGCTTGCAGTTTAGTTATTCTTCAGTTTATCCTATTATTCCCAAAAAACAATATAATGTCGTCACTGTCCATGGAAGCAGGCCGCCACCAGAGGTTCCAGTCAGCCAAAGCTACATATCATGCAATGATCAAGGTGGACAGAACAATGTGATCAACGATAGTATTCAACAAACAACTCCGTTTCCAACGTCCTTTCCTGAAACAATGGTGAGTGCTCCAATTTGCTACAATGTGCATTGAATTAGCAAGTGTTTGTATTATGCAAAAAGTTTTATGTTTAGTGTATCGATCTCGAGCATCTTCAAATTGTTTACTGTTAAACAAACAGACAACAATTGGGAGATTTAGACATTTTTTATGATATTTTTTTATCATTAAGTTTTATATAAAGTTGTGATCATGTTTGGTGGGTGATCATGTTAAAAAAAATAAAATTAACAACTCTTACCATGTACCAATAGAGAAAACAAGGTAGATGTCTCTCTGTTTTTTTTTTTATAAAGCATTTTTGTTTTTAATTTTATTTGATAATTTATTTCAATAAACTTGTTATGGAGCTCTTGTGGTCTAAGAAGAAAAAACAATTCAATTTAGAGTTGATGTTTGACTTAACAAGATTTTGTTCAATTTAATTGATTAAAAATAAGTGAAATTTTGACCGTCAAATTTGATATTAAAATTTTGAAGATAAATATTCAAGACTGAATTTGATATTAAAACTAAAAATAAGTAGAAAGTTTTTACAAAGGTAAATGTTATGAAAAGAAATTGCTATCCAACTGATTTTGATAAGTGTATGAAAGTCTATTTTATTATTAGTTTGTTTTTGTATTTTAAAAGTATTTTTAGAAAATTAATTTTTTATTTTAAATTTATTCTTACTCTTTTGTTTTATCATTCTCAAAGTCCAAACAACAACGGTACTGTCAAGATTGTTATGCTTATGCCCGCATTCTAAACATAATTTGTTTTTGTACTCAGAGTTATGTTTATTAAAAAATCTGATTATTTAAAAAAAATATTAAATTAATATTTTTTAATATATTAATATTAAAAATAAAAAAATATTTTGCTTACTAAGAATAAATAGGAAGCTTACGAATCGTTAAGAAACGTATTCCAAAGTCTAGTTTACTGGTTGACTCACATATTAACTGAATAACCTGAGTAAAAAACTAAACCACATCATATTATGATGGTATTTATTAAAATAAAAAACTAAAATAACAACTTTTTTTTTAATATTATCTTTTTAAATATTTTTATTTTAAAAAAGTTTCACATAGTTGTAGATAAAAAAAAATGTTTTAATTTAGCAACGATAGAGCATCCACAAGAAAGATATTATACGGTTATTAATTTTCATTAAAAGAAAAGCTAAGAGATGTGGGAGAATCACTACATATATTCACACCTATTTCATTGTAAATTACAATAGTACGTAATTCAAGGTGTTTTGCCTTTTTTGTTTTGTTTTTTTTTTAAAAAAATTTGTTTATTTTATAATAGGCTGGTTATAATTCAGCTTTTATTTATTTATTTTTATTCTATTTTTTTATAAGATTAACGTGATTTACAAGTTTGTTAAAATAATTCAAATTATACTAGTTTTCAGGTTTAGTGGGATATTTTTTTGTTTATTAATTAAAAAAAAAAACTAAAAGGTGTAAGAGAATCATTATTCACCCACTCATTTCATTATGGATTACGTAGTAAACCATAGTGTTTTGCCTTTTCTATTTTGTTTTCCTTTTTTTTTCCTTTTTTTTATCATTTAATTTTTTTTTTGTCTATTTCATATTTGGGCCGAATTAGAATATATATATATATATATATATGTTATGATATTATTAAATAAAGATAATTTTTAAAAAAATTATAATGCTAGTTAAGTCCATAACCTAGTTCATAGGTTTGATGTGCTAGCCCAAATTACCTGATTCACAAGTTTGATAGGTTTATCCATTGATCAAATATGATTTTTTTTTTGTCTTTTAATTTTTTTAATTTTTTTTTTCAATTTTGTCTTTCAATATTGGATTGGTTTGGAAATAGACTAAATGCTTTATTTTTGTTTGATTTCTATAGGGTTATTAAAATCTTAAATAAATATTTATTTTAGGGATGATACTCAATTTTATGAGTATCTATTTTTATCATATAATTAAATAAAAAAAACTTATAAAAAATTACTAAATCCAATAGAATCCATGACCCAGGTCGCGAGGGACAAAGATCGATCAAATCTGTCATTGTTTCAATATTTTAATTTAAAAAAAAAAAAGTTGTTGTCTACAAGTTTTTTTAAAAGCTAAGCCATGTTTTTCTAGTTTTCTAAGTTGTATTTGGATATTGATCGATTTAAACTAAGTTAATTCCCATATAATTTAATTAAAAGTTTAAATTACATAAAAAGTTAAATTAGAATATTTTAATATTAACTCCCCTGACCAGGATTAATAATATCGCCAACAAACTTTCTTCACTCTTCACATTTTATTTTTATATTTTAAAAAATTAATCCCACCACGGAAAAACACTGGCCAAAAAAACTAGGACATATTATTGAGTGTAGGTTTTGTTTATTAAAAGTAAGGATGGAGTCTTTGACTGCATGTAATGGCATCGACTGAAAACCTTTAATCACATGCTATTAATCACATATTTAATTTGTTATTGTTAGAGCACATGCTTTTCAAAAACTTTGATTTTTTTTTCTTTTTAAATTATTATTTTTTTATTAAAAATAAATTTTAAAAAATAATTAAAAATTATTATTTTAATTTTTTTAAATAAAAAATATTTTAAAAAGAAAAGTATATTATTGTTTCTCATATTCATGTGTTTACATTTTCTAGGCATCTTCTTCTAAGCTTCATAATTGGGTAGGTAAAGTAGTGTTTTTAACTCCTTATTTTTTATTCACCCTTTTCTTTTCCAATTAATGGGACTGTCATTTTTATTCAATATTTTTCAACTTTTTTTTTTCTTACAATGATTCAATGAATTAACTTGATCGGTAATTACCTTTCAATAAACAAAATAAGAATAATTAAAATATCAAATGTGTTCAAGGGATTTCAACCAAGGTTGTTAAAATCGCGATTTTAACACGGCACGGAAAGCTGCTCACAAAATCGGATTGTAAAATCGTAAAAAAATCATAAGGAATTTTAAAATACATTAAAAAAAAATTCATGCTTCAAATAAAAATTCATACATAGTTCAAGCACCTTAAAAATAATGCTTGTGTTTCTTAGTCATATTTCTTTGTGTTTATATTTTAGTTATTTTTCTTTTAATTTGGTATGTTTATCCTAAATTAAAGTCTAATTTTATTTAATTAGGCGGTTTATTTAAAATTAAAAAAAAAATATGGGAAAAAACTGAACAACTTGACTGTTCATGTAAATACATGAAGATCCATGAAGTTTCTCATATTTTTCTATTAAAATAAATATTTTTTATGGTTAAGTACTTCCTTATGAATTAATAAGTGAAAAAAGAAGAAGAGAATCTCGTGAAGTGCTCATTCAATTTCAAAAATCTCAGTTCATAAAGGCATTTAGGACATAAAGCGGAAAATTAGTTTATTAACTAGTGTGTACTGTATTGTATTAATTAAGCAGTATTAAAAGCTGTAGACAAGACAACGCATGCTTCAAGTTGCAAATTCTTTTTAGTAGAAAGTGAAGAGAGAAGACTGATTCGATGAGTCACGGTTACTGAATAAATTGCCTTCGATCTGTTCAAGCCAATCGACGGGTGACACGTGGCAGATGCACTGGATTTTGTTCTCCTGCGGGTAAACTAGTGCAATCGGTGGTGAAATCGCGATTTTATGTGATTTCACCCGATTTTACCGATTTTAACTGTTTTTGACCCGATTTTGCTCATTTCCGAGTTTTATAAACGGTTTAGCACGTAAAGTCTATATTAACTCGTAAAAACGTACGATTTTACGACTTGAATCGTGATTTTAACAACCATGATTCCGACTATCTATCAGTTGTTTGTAGAATTTAAGCACTTTTTTCATTAGTCACTTTTATTAAATCATTTAATATTTGCTTTTATTTTTTTAATTTGCTTCAATGTGGAATCGACACTCCAGAGAATGTGTAAACTAAAAAACGGCAACGGTACTGCCAGGATTGTTATGCCCGCAATCAAAATATAATTTGTTTTTTAAAATCTGTTTATTTTGAAAAACAAATATTAAATTAATATTTTTTGATATATTAGTATTAAAAATAATAAAAAAAGGCTTTTCTTTTCTTAGATTCACCCTTTTCTTTTCCAATTAATGGGACTGCCATTAAAATATGCTTTTCACCATTTATTTGTTTTTCTTTTATTTTGACTTGCGTAACGTGTGTACCCAGTAATCCACTCAGATGTGCTTTCTGTTCATTTTTCACCTCAGTATGTACTAATCATCTTGTACTTTTGGTCAGATGGAAGGGTTCCCACCATCTTTTATGGAGGAGGATGACAACATGACATGGAATCAGCTTCTTCTCTCGTACGTCATTCTTAAGCATCTTTTATCAGAAGATGATTGCTTGCAATTTAGTTATTCTTCTGTTTATCCTCTATATTATTCCATGGAAGCAGGCCGGCACCGGAGGTTCCAGTCAACCAAAGCTCCATACTATGCAATGATCAAGGTGGACAGAACATTGTGATCAACGATAGTATTCAACAAACAACTCAGTTTCCAACTTCATTTCCTGAAACCATGGTGAGTACTCATGCTTACTCCAATTTGCTACAATGTCCATTGAATTAGGCATCATTATTCCTTTATTCATCAGCCTCAGACGGGACATGTTTATATGACACGGAACGCAACCACATCACAACATGGTGAATTCAATCAATCTGGACCTTCTTCTCCTTCTCCCTGGTATCCAATTTTTCATGTTTAGTATATTCTGAAAAATAAAATAAAAAAAATTTCAATCATTATTTAACTTCTTCTTCTTCTTCCTCTTGTTGTTGTACTTATCAGTGAATTCATTATGTTTGAATATAGGTGTCAGCCTAATCCCAATTTATTTGATCCCATGTTACCTGGACCATCAATGCCTTTGAGGTAAGCTAAAATGATATCAAATGCTTAGTGGATTAATAGCTAACAATTATGCATATGTATAAATAAATCACTAACAAATGTTGCTTATTTAGGGACCAACAATGGACTGATTATCAGTTACCAATGAGCAATCAAGTGCCTGCGATGCTACCTGGACCTCAACCTCCAATGAATGAAAGGTATTAACCTCGAATATACACTTTTTTAATCATGAAAACAATGAAGTTGACCAAAATTGACGAGGATCTTTCAAGTCTTTTTGAGCTCTCTATCTCTCTTTTTTGTGAGAATAACAGTTCTAAGTTTAACTATTTGAATATTATTCAGGCATCAGAACTCCAATATTCCTCAACCTTATCCGAGACATGGCTATATAACACCGAACGCAACCACTTCACAACATGGTGGCTTCAATCAACCTGGACCTTCTTTTCCTGCTCCATGGTATCGAATTTTTCATTTTTAGTATTTTCAGTAATAAAAACAATTATTTTTTCTACACTGTATTAATACCTTTCCGATAATTAGATACACCATTGATTTTTAGTGCTTAAGAGAGACTACCAATTATGGAAAGGTTTTATAATATGATCACTTCATTTATATATAGGTCACAGATGGATAACCTCCAAGTCCGAGGATTGCAAAATCAAACTGCTACGCCAAATGCCTCAAATCCTGGCCCTGACACTTCCTTGCAAAGTCAAAATAGGGGTTTAAATACTCAACAAGTAAGAAGTATAACTGAATTATCGTAGTCTTTTTTCCCCTATGATTGTGCTATAAACTAACTATCAATTTTGATAGCAAAATAATTTCTCAATCCGGAAACTTCTGTGCTGTAACTTGATCCGTCAATTTTTATTCCATATTTTGACTGATTTTTGTTCTATACTTTGACTTCTTTTTTCTATAGGTCGAAATGGTTGGATCAAATGATCCGTTTTGGAATTCTGTTGAAGAAAGTGATAAGGGTAGGATGAAGTGTACGTTTTGTCCACATACATATGACATTAAAACTTCCATTTCAAGGATCAAATGGCATTTATCAGGAGAGAAAGGGCATGGTGTTGCCATTTGTCGTGGGGTGCCCAAAGAAGTTCAAGAAGCAGCCTGGAAAGCTATGTGTGGTGGCAACAAAAGACATAAAATCACAGCAAGTTCAATCAATGTTAATGATTGTGGAATTTCAACAATGGTAGGAGGCATTGGAAGGGTACAAAGAGAAGTTCAGGTAGGGGAAGAGAGGATTTCTTCACAAGCAATAGCAGGCAACGACGAAGTAAGCATGACGGGAATGAGAGCACAAGAAGATAGAGTTTCCGAAGGGGCACTCGAGAGCAGAACGAGGACAGAGCCAGTGGGAGTTCAAGGTCCCGGAGAAGAGAGAATTCAGTCGCATTTACAAGCAGAAAATGACATGGAAAACACTGGTGAAGGATCTTTTCAGCATGATGCATTTGAGACTATTCCAAGAACAGAGCAAGTGCAGCTTCTGGAGCCTCGAGGAGATTCATCCCAATTTTGTCTTGACATTGGAAGATGTTATGATCAACCTTGTGCTCCATCAGTAAACAATGATGTAAATAGGCATGATGCGCTGGACATGGTTAGAGTGAGGACAGAACCAATGGAGGAGGCTGGCGCGGGAGCAAGATCTTCTGAAAGTCTGAAATACAACAAGACTAGAGGAGTTCCATTACCTACTAGCTCCACAAATCCAGTGGGTCAAGCATTTGAAGAGAATACGGAGGAGATACGGTCTTTGTTAATGGATGATAAAGTCCCAACCATTGGCATTTATGGCATTTATGGCATGGGGGGGATTGGTAAAACGACAATACTCAAACATATCTATAATGAGCTTCTACAAAGACCAGATATTTGTGATCATGTTTGGTGGGTGATTGTGTCTCAAGATTTTAGCATTACTAGATTGCAGAATCTCATAGCTAAATGTCTTCATCTAGACCTTGCAAACGAAGATGATGATGTGCATAGAGCTGCCAAATTGTCAGAAGAATTAAAGACGAAACAAAAATGGATTCTCATTTTAGATGATTTGTGGAACAATTTTGAGCTTGATGAAGTGGGAATTCCTGTGCTGTTGAAAGGATGCAAGCTGATTATGACAACTAGATCAGAAACGGTTTGTAATCGGATGGCTTGCCACCACAAAATCAAAGTGAAGCTACTTTCGGAGGGAGAAGCTTGGACTTTGTTCATGGGAAAACTTGGACGTGACATAGCACTTTTACCAGAAGTGGAAGGAATTGCAAAAGATATTGCTGGGGAATGTGCTGGTTTGCCATTGGGAATTATTGCAGTGGCAGGAAGCTTGAGGGGAGTGGATGACCCATATGAGTGGAGAAATACATTGAACAAATTGAGAGAATCAGAATTTAGGGACATAGATGAGAAAGTATTCAGGTTATTGAGGTTTAGTTATGATCGGTTAGGTGATTTAGCACTAAAGCAATGTCTCTTGTACTGTGCATTATTTCCTGAAGATGATGAGATTGAAAGGGAGGAGTTGATAGGTTATTTGATCGATGAGGGAATTATTAAAGGAAAGAGGAGCAGGGGAGATGCATTTGATGAGGGCAACACGATGCTTAATAGACTTGAATATGTCTGCCTATTGGAAAGTGCTAAAATGAGGTATGATGATATTAGACGTGTCAAGATGCATGACTTGATTAGGGACATGGCCATCCATATACTGCAAGACGAATATCAAGTCATGGTTAAAGCAGGTGCGCAATTAAAAGAGTTGCCAGATGCAGAGCAGTGGACGGAGAATCTGACGATGGTTTCACTAATGAGAAACAAGATCGAAGAAATTCCTTCCAGCTATTCACCAAGGTGTCCCTATCTATCAACTCTATTTCTATGTGATAATAAAGGGTTGAGATTTGTTGCGGATTCATTTTTCAAGCAATTGCATGGGCTCAAGGTCCTCGATCTGTCTTGGACAGGTATTGAAAACTTGCCAGACTCTGTCTCTGATTTGGTGAGTCTCACTGCGTTATTGCTTAAACAGTGTGAGAACTTACATCATGTTCCATCATTAAAGAAGCTTAGGGCACTGAAGAGGTTGGATCTCTCTCGTACTCGACTTGAAAAGATGCCGCAAGGAATGGAATGCCTAACCAACCTGAGGTATCTTAGAATGAATGGATATGGTGAAAAGGAGTTTCCTAGTAGGATATTAAAAAAACTCTCTCAACTGCAAGTCTTTGTACAAGAACAGTTTCCTAGTAGGATAATAGTTAAAGGAAAGGAAGTAGGATCATTGAGAAATTTGGAAACTTTGGAATGCCAATTCAAAGGTTTTTCTAACTTCGTGGAGTATCTCAAATCTCGGGATGGGATCCTATCATTAAGCACATGCAAGATTTTAGTAGGAAAGGTGGGTAGATATTTAGAGCAATGCATTGAAGATTTTCCAAGTAAAACAGTTGGGTTGGGTAATTTGAGTATCAACGGAGATAGAGATTTTCAGGTCAAGTTCTTAAATGGCATTCAAGGACTGATTTGTCAACGCATCGATGCAAGAAGTTTATGTGATGTTTTGTCATTAGAGAATGCAACTGAACTGGAGCGCATCAGCATTCGGGAATGCCATAACATGGAGAGCTTGGTTTCATCTTCTTGGTTCTGCTCTGCTCCACCACCATTGCCACCATATAATGGTATGTTTTCTAGTCTTAAAGAGTTTTATTGTTATGGATGTAAAAGTATGAAGAAGCTCTTCCCGCTTGTGTTGCTGCCAAACCTCGTAAACCTGGAAAGGATTGATGTGAGTTTCTGTTACGAAATGGAGGAGATAATAGGAACAACAAATGAAGAAAGCAGCACCTCCAATTCCATCATGGAAGTCATTCTCCCAAAGTTAAGAATTCTGAAATTGGTTATTTTACCAAAATTGAAAAGCATTTGCAGTGCAAAACTGATTTGCAATTCTCTTGAAGATATTGAAGTAACGTATTGTGAGAAGCTGAAGAGGATGCCAATTTGTCTTCCGTTGTCTGAAAATGACCAGCCATCTCCTCCCCCTTCTCTTAAGGAAATCCGAGCATGGCCAAAAAAATGGTGGGAGACAGTAGTGGAGTGGGAGCATCCTAATGCAAAGGATGTCCTTCATCCCTTTGTAAAGTAATATAATATAGTATGCTTACAATTACATAAATAACATTTTTCATTTTTTTATTTCAATAAAGACTACAGAATTGTCATATTTTTTTTAACTCTATAGATAAATAATTATAATTTGAAGTTTGATTAATATTATATTTTCATCCTAATGAATTTCTCCAATATGAAAATCCAAAAAATAAAAAAATACTATATTGATTTATCATTAAAGTAACCTAATATTATAAATCATCAGTGAAAGTATTCTTCTACACACATTTTTAAAATGTCTAAGAGAGAGTATGAATATGGTAGTTTTGGTTTCTAAACCTAAAACTGCCATATTCATAAACACATTTTTAAATACTAAATTTAATACTAAAACTAGAAAGTAGCATATGCGTGATTTCTAAAATTCTGATCCCAATAATTATTATCTTTTTTATTTTTAATTATAATCTAAAATTTTATTGTGTTTACCTTTTGGTCACGAGTTTAAGATGAAAGCACACAAAAAAGGAATTGCCAAAGCAATCGTGAAATTTCACTAATGAGGATTTCAAAAAAAGGAACTGCTAAAGCCTAAAATTTAGGCAATTTGTTTTTGACACAACGGGGATCATGGAGACGTGATGAAATATAATTTGAAAATTTAAAATATTTTTAAATAGTTAAGATTAAATAATTTTTTAACTTAAAACCATTCAACTTCAATAAAATATCAAAATATTATAAAATTAAAATATTTTAACACTAATATTTTAAATATAAAACTAAGTCAATGTTATCAAGGCTAATGAGATCTAAAACATCTATTTTTTTGTTTAAATTCCTACAAAGTATAAACTTGAAATAAAAAACATGAATATAAATCATATATATTAGTGATAAATCAAATTTTAAAAAATTAATATCATAGTTAATGAAAATAATAATGAAAAGGAGTTTTTTATACTTTGATGGTTTAATTAATTAATTGAACCAGGTTCAATTTGATTCAATGACTTTTTAAAATCGGAACAAAACATATAAAATGAAACCAGAACATTCTGAACGAAATTTAGCCGAAAAATTTGGAAGGCACCAAGATTTGAAATAAAATAAATATTATTTTATTTTATTTTATTTTTTAAATTGGTATGAAATCATTACAAATAAAACGAAACAAAATTAACAACTTTCATTTTAATATATTTATAAAAACAATATTTTAAAAATAATAATAATGACATTTCCTGCTACGATGTCAAAATCACTTTAAAAGTAGTAATGTTTTTTAATCACAACTTTCCACTCACATGTCAAACTGTTGTGATTCTTGACGCATTATCTTGTTTGGAAATGCTTGTGTTTTTAAAAATTTTGATTTTTTTTAAATAATTTTTTTATATTTTTAGATTATTTTAATATATTGATGTTAAAAATAATTTTTTAAAAATAAAAATATTATTTTTATATATTTTTAGATGGCCGCCAAAGAAGTCCTAAAATTTAGGTTTTTTGATGAAAACATGTGGGAGACAGGGACCATGGGGACATGATGAAAAAGAGGGTTTAAAAGTGGGGCGGACGTGTGGGAATTCCACCAGAGAAAAAAAAAAACAAGAAAAGAAAAGGGATTAATGTAGTTTGTGGATTCAGTAATATTTTTTCTATTAAATGGATTAATTGTTTAATTATATTTAGTTCATTTATTTATCTGTATTGATTTAATTTTTTTACTATAATATTGATTTAATAAAAAAAACTCCTAAAGCATGTATGTGGCTGCCAAAAAAAATCCTAAAATTAACTCAATTGGAAACGATCATGGTACTTACTGCCAAGATTGTTATGCTCGCAATCAAAATGTAATTTGTTTTTGTACTCAAAATTATGTTTGATTGCATTTAAAAATCTGTTTATTTTGACAAAAAATATTAAATTAATATTTTTAATATTTTCTTATATATTAATATTAAAAATAAAAAAAATATTTTGATTACTGAATCTCCACCCAACTTAAATCCATGCATTATGAAGAGGAAAAAAAAAGTAGGGTTTTTTCTTCTCTTTTTCCTCAATAGAATAACTTCAAGAAAAACTAAGAATGAATAAGAAGCTCACGAATAGTTAAGAGATCGTATTCACATCTATTTCATTATAAATTATAATAAGTAATCCAATGTGTTTTTTATTATTATTATTTTTTAAAATTTGTTTTTTTTTATTTCATATTGGGTGGTTTAAAATTCAATTTTATAATTTATTTATTTTTATTGTATCTTTTTATAAAGTTAACGTGATTTATACTAATTTACTGGTTTAATGAATTATTTTTTTGTTTATTAATTAAAAAAAAAAAGAAGCTAAACAGTGTGGGAAAACCAATATTCACTCACACCCATTTCATTATGAATTACAATAAAAATCTATAGTGTTTTGCTCCTGTTTTTTATTTCCCTTTTCTTTTTTTGGTTATCAATTTTTTTATTTGTTTTTCTATTTTATATTTGAGTTGGTTTAAAATTTAGTTTCATAATTAGTTTATTTTTCTTTGAATGATGTTATTGCGGTCTAAAAAAATATATATTAGTATTGGGCTGGTGTTTAATTTTATAATTATTCATTTTTATTATCATATTATTAAATAAATTTTTTAAAAAAAAATATAATCCTACTGGAGTCCATAACCTTGTTAATGATGGAAAGTGAATTGAACATTTATTACTTGAGTTTTCTTCTTCATTTTATTGAATAAAAATGATTTTTTTTTTTTATTTTATTAAGTTTTTTTATAAGCCTAATAATTTTTCAGATAATTTTAGCAGAGTCATATGTATGTTGGTCAAAAGCCATTCCCATCAATAAGATGGAGTAGCATGAACAATTTATTTATTTATTTTTGGTTTCTACTAACGATTTATTTGATGATTAATAATTTAATATCGATTTATTTCCACTTTCTAGTATACCATAGTAGCGTAGGTGTGTTTTTTCCGGAATGGTTATGACTTATGAGCATTTTTCCAATCTGCTGGGGGTGATGTTGGTGGGCTTGGGCTAGGAGCATGGTTATTTTTAATCTTGGGCTATTGGCGAGGCTTCACGCTGCTACCTTTTTAGTTAATGAATTTGAGATTAAAAAAATCACCAAAAAGCTTGGAAAAAGATAAAAAGTTATTGGTTTATAATTTTTTCAACAACAAAAAAACACGATCTTTATATTAATGGAAAAATCATGTGCAGATTGGATAGCAGGTCATAAGAGTGTGTTTGAAATTGTGATAACAGTTATAATTCAAAGTGTTTTTTACTTAGAAATACATTAAAATAATTTTTTTTAATTTTTTATTGATATAACACATTAAAATGATATGAAAATATAATAATTATAATTTTTAATAAAAAAAATCAAAATTTATAAATACATAATTAACACATCATTACCAAACACAACTCTTATAATAGATGTTGAAGTTTCCTACCGCAATGAAGCTCCCTCTTGTTGTTTGAAGCTAATGCTTGATTGCGTTCGTGGGGTTTCTACCCCCAGAATATGAAGTTATTTTCTAATTAAGGCTTTCTACCCTCTCTCTAATAAACTGAAAAACGGCAACATTCATTTTCTAGCCCAGCAGTGGTTCGACTAGCCTAGCTGTGATATAAAACAATTTTATTCCATATTTGAAGGAATAGATTGTTTCTTCAATCTATTTGTACAATATAACATCTTCTGCTACTGTGATTAATTATTAAAGCCTTACCAATAATTACAGATTATAGCACCCACGAGGATGACGTTCATTAAATTTTTCTCTACAGTCAATCTTTTTCCTTGACAAGCAAAGGCAATATTAGTGGTAAAATTTGGGATGTTATATTCCTTGACAAGCACAGGCAATATTATTGATTCAACTTTCCAAAATGTATTCTTTAGCCATCACAAAGCTTCACACACACACACACACACACACACACGAGTGTGAAAGTTTATACACTTCAAAGTAAAGTTAAAGATAAGAGCATATATAATTGTTAAACCCCGTACGATTTGTTTAAAAAAACACAAAATCTAAAATTTAACTTGGATTGGGTTTATAATTAAACCATATAAGATATTGATTTAGTAAAATTTGACCGATTCAATCAAACCTAGTTTATATCTGACCAGATTAATTAAAAAAAATGAAATGATATTATTTTAATAAAAATAATTAATTTGAATTAACTTAATAAATGACTTATAATATTAAAAAATTATCTTAAACCAAAAAATTTAAACGATTTAAAAATGTTATAATGTTACTTTCTAATAATTTAGTAAGGATTTGGAGAACACCAGGCTAAGCTCCAAACACATCGCCACCTGCATGCTCTCCAGCAGAATTCACGTTGCCTTTTCAACCATCGAACACCCCACAGCCTAGCTCCTTCTCCGGTTCTGGTGCATGGAGCCTTAACAAATGAGGTTCTCTGATCTGTTGATTGGGTTTGGGTCTCAAGAGTTTGTGAGATTACAAGAGCTTGGATGCTAAAAAAACTGGTCGCAATTACTTGTCAGGAGTTCTGGCAGTTGATAGTAATAGAACAAATTTATTATTTTCGTTTTGGTAAAACCATATTAAGATAATTTGCTAAAGATTAGTTAAGAGGAAGACAATTCTAGCCATTACGTCGATAAATTAGTGAGATTGCTCCAATCACGGGGAAGGCTTTGCCAAATACTTCATCTCATGGATTCTGAGTTCTTAGCTATCAAATACTTCCACTTATATTTCCTCGCCAACCAAGAAGATGAAGAAGACGAACTTTTCTATGACGAAGCTGCAATCAACTCTGTCCTTGATGAATCAAAGAGCAGATCCAGAAATATTACAAAAATTTAGGTAACAGGTTTACGTACAAAAATGATTTAATTTGTAGAGGAAAAAAGATTGAACTTCGCGTAATTAAATTGATGTCGTTCTCTGAAACTTACAGATCCTCTGTTTGTTATATTACGGTTTCTTATGAAGTGTAAATGGCTTCCTTACTTTATCCGTAAGAGAGTTGGAGGGAGTTAACCTCCATGAGATAGTTAACCAAGGAGTGGAGGAATGCCTTGGAGGACCTGAGACAATCAAGAGTTAGGCATAGCAACAATGTTTGTTGTATTGTTCATTATTGTGATGAAACGACTTTAGGGTACATGACCGACAATGTAAAAGCAGTGCTATAAAAACATCATATTTATGTTAAGTTTTGGAACATGTATATCAAAAAATAAATACATATAAATTTTGCACATCATTTCATAATTTTTTAAAATTTATTTTTTAAAAATTAATAAAATCAAATAATACTTCAAAATATATCAGATAAAATAAAACATCGTGGAGTAAAAATAAAATTCAATTTTGAAATAAAATCTAAATTTAAATAAAATATTATAATAGTGGAGTATCTAAATTATCTAATAAAATATTTTTATTTTTATAAATTTTGTGAAAAAAAATAAAAAAACTAATTTAGGAATTAATTGAGTAATTAATTAGTTCACAGAGGATTTTATTTTATTTTATTTTTAGTAACAGCTAATTTCATCAAACACCAATTGCCTTGTTTTCGGATCACATAAGCTTCAGACATGGCACGTGCTACACTACTAATGATGGGACACTGTCACGTTCTAACAATAATGTTTGAACCATTTAAGAGTGGACCCTACTTCACTTGAACTTTATTTTATATTTATAATGAGGAAAAAGTATGATTGGGTTGAAAACCATTTTATGCTTGGTCGAAAGCTTTTGGACAAGGTTATCATGTGTTTGATACTGTTATATAAAGTATTTTTAAAAAATATTTTTTTTAGATTTTTTTTAATATCAATACATTAAAATCATTAAAAAAAACTAAAAAATTATTAATTTAATATTTTTTAAAAACAAATATAAATTTTAAAAAATATTTAAAAGCATATGGACATACCCAAACCGGTAAACATCAAAAGCTATATTGGTATGTCTCTATGAATATATGATAATGGAGCCTTGTTTTGAATATTTAAAACTAGAAAGTAGCATAGGCGTGATTTTTAAAATCTCGATCGCTAGACTTTTGCATGTTTTATTTTATTTTTTTAGTTTTGATTCAAAATTTTATTTTATTCACTTTTGATATATGATTTTGAGATGAAAGAAAAAAGTCACCTAAAATACTTAAAAAAAGATAAAAAGTTATTGGTTGACAATTTTCCGGTAACAAAAATACAATATATTTTTTTTAATTCACTAAATTGTCTAAGCTAAATTATGCACATATCAACTAATTCTCACGGGTTTAAAGTTAATGATTAGATAAGCCTCCAATAGCTATCAATATTAATAATTATAGGGCTCGAACCTGAGACCACAGGATAAGCAAACCCCTTAATTACAAACTATTACTATTAGATGGTTAAAAATGCAGTAACCTTGTATCAATGGGAAACTGATGTGTGGATTGGATAGCAAATCAAGCTTCATAGTAGATGTTAAAGTTTTCTACTGCACTGAAGCTCCCGATCTGGTTGTTTGAAGCTAATGGTTGATGGCGTTCCTGGGGTTTTGATGAGTCTATGAAAGTGCATTCCAAATGCTCTGTCATTGGAATAAAATGCTAAAATGTGAATAGAAATAATAGAAAGTAAAGGGCATTTTTTAATCGAGCTTCTATTTAATTTGATATACTATCAAGCTTCATAGGCGTGCTTTTTTTTTTTCCTTAAAGTTTTTATTTTATTTTATTTTAATCTAAAACTTTATTTTCTTGACTTTTTAAACAGCAGCCTGGATAAACTTAAAATAATGTTCTTTTTTTTAGAAACAGCCTAGATACACTTAAAGTATTTTAATCATAACTTTCCACACACATATTAGATTGCTCTGATTCTTGATGCGTTGAAAAGGTATCGTAAAGGGCTACAAGTTAGTCTCTGATGAAAAAGGAGGGCTGCCTGCTTTTGAGAAAGGGGGCTGCCTCCTCTGTAAAGAGGGCTATTTGGCATAAAGAAGACGTGAGGGAATTGCACTAGAGAGAGGGAAAAAAAGAGAGCACAGATGAGGAAAGTGATGACTAATACAGTGATGGGTAACTAAATTGTTCAGATTTCTAATTATTCTAACTCTTTTGTTTTATCATTCTCAATTTGTTGTTGAGAAGTATTCTTCTCCGAATTTATGCAGTTTATGGATTCAGTCATGTTTTTTTCTATTGAATGGATTAATCTTTGGATCATTTATTTACCTGTATTGATTTAATTTCTTTGCTTTAATATTGCTCCTTAAACACATTGTCGTCATTGGATTTTCTTAATAGGGTTATTTATTTTAAAGTAGTGAATGATTTTTCAAAAGGGTTATATTAATTTGGTTTAATGTTGATTTAATTATCTATATATCAAATGTGTGCGCAAGGGATTCCGACTATCTATCTGCTGTTTGTAGGATTTAAGTACTTTTTTCATTAGTCACTTTGCTTTATTTTAATCTGCTTTGAAAATTTATTTTAAACTGAATCTCCCGATCTGGTTGTTTGAAGCTAAAGCTTGATTACGTTCCTGGGGTTTTGATGAGTCTATGAAAGTGCCTTCTATCATTGGAATAAAATGTTAAAATGTGAATAAAAATAATAGAAATTATACAGAGAAGTCAAGTCCAAGGAGTAGTGAAATTTCACTTTGAACCAGCCTCCACACACTAAAGTATTTTAATCGTAACTTTCCACTCACATATCGGATTGCTGTGATTCTTGACGCGTTGGAAAGGTATCTTGAAGGGCTATAAATTAGCCTCTAATGAGGATTTCAAAAAAGGAACTCCTAAAGCATGTACGTGGCTGCCAAAAAAAAGTCCTAAACTTTAGGCAGTTTGTTTGTGACACAACGGGAATCATGGAGATGTGATGAAAATGGAGGTTGAAGATGCCTAATTTGAAAAGAGGGATAAAGAAGACGCGTGGGAATTGCACCGGATAAGAAAAAGGGATTTATGTGGTTTATGGATTCAGTCATGTTTTCTCTATTAAATGGATTGATTCTTTATTATATTTGAGTTATTAAACGAAATAAGAATAATTAAATTACCAAAGATTCCCGACGCTCTAATGTTTGTAGAATTCCAGTTGTGCTTTCTCCATGAGTCACTCTGCTCTATTTTAATTTGCATTTAAAATTAAATTTTATTCTCTATTAAATCATTTACTGAAGTTCGGAGCTTTAAAGTGTATGCCATGTACAATTATATAACAATTAATTTTCATTGTCTCGACATTTTTCCTTGTTTCTAATCCTTCACCTGCATTTCCCACGCAAATATTTTATAATGATTAGGGGAATCACTAGGGATATATTATTAGTTATTATCTAAACTCACTTAAAAAGCTATTAGCCTGATATTTGCCTCATCAACTAGGCAGAGAGTAAACACATACACTCTTTTAATATCAAAAGCTAAATTAGTAGTCTTTGAAGTTACTTAAATTAAATATTGGTATGTAGCTTTTATTTATTTATTCATTTATTTCTAAATATTGACCTTAAAAAAATTGAATTTGTAATTGTATCAAATAAAATATTAATTTGATGAAATTTGATAAATTTAATAAAACCAATCTAGTTCATATTTGACTAGATTAATAAAAAATAATGAAATAATATTATTTTAATAAAAATAATTAATTTAAATTAACTTAACAAATAACTCATAAGTTATTAAATATCTGATACTATATTAAAAAAATTATTTTAAACCAAATAAATTAAGCAGACCTAAAAATATTATAATGTTACTTTCTAATAATTTAGTAAGGATTTGGAGAATATATATTCAGTAACAAACTTTATTAGAATATTAAGTTATTTCAACAACACGAGTCCATTAGACTTATATTGTCAAACAGACATAAGTCATAAATATACTATTCTTTTTTGAAAATTTCATGTGTTTACATTTGCCCTCGGGATGTTTAATCTGAGGCCCTTTTTGAATTGTTCTGGCAGCCAAATAGCCTACTGCATATGGTTGCTCAGTTCGATCTCAGTACTTTTAGGTTTTTCGCAGTTCTTGTTATGACCCGTGGCACCGCGCGGGCAATTCACCTAGTACATTCTATTTGTGTACTCTAATTTGTCTCCAATATCTCCCACCCCTTGTCAAATACTGACATGTAAACTGCTTGCATGGTTATCAATATCTTTCAAGTGAGTGTTGGATATATAGCTTAAGATAAAAAAAATTTCCTTTTTTATTTATTTTTCATTTTTTTTCTTAATGTTTGAGAAAGATGCCTACAGATGGGAATGAATGGACTGATTCGAAATCTTCTTCTCTTGAAAGGGATAGCAGATAAGCTAATGATGTTGGGTTGTGATGGAGATTCATTGTGTCTTGACCATGGAAGATATATATTATGATCAACTCTGTGCTCCATCGCTAAACAAAGATGTCATTATGTGTGATGTGCAGAACATGGTGGAAATGAAAGACGTATTGGTCTGAATATTTCTAATGAAAATGAGGAGCTGCATAGAGTGGTCGAATTGAAAAAAGAAATAATGGAGAAACATAAATGGGTTCTGATTTTAGATGGTCTAGATATTCTTACAACCCGATCAGAAAAGATTTGTCTATGGATGAAGTTTCCTATTTACTTTGCAACAACCCTTAGCATTGACGGGGGAGGAGTGAGAGGCATCATTCCTAGCTTAGTCCTCGCCGCTCTTGAAGCTAAGCTCTAGCTAGGTTCTTGAATAAAAAACTTACGCAGCGTGGGCCACCTTTCTTGGCTTTTTGCTCAGATGATTTTTGGGTTTTTTTAAAAAATATTTTTCATGTGTTTACATTTTCTTGGCAGCTTCTTTTGAAGTTTCAACATTGGGGTGGGTACACACGTTAACTTTTCATATCTTATAATATAATATGGAGAAGTGGTGGAATTAATACTCCCAAATTTCTGAGATTGTTTGAATTACCAGAATTGAAAAGTATTTGTAATGCAAAACTGATTTGCAATTTTCTTGAAGATATTAGTGTAATGTATTGTGAGAAGCTAAAGAGGATATCAATTTGTTTTTCGTTGCTTGAAAATAACCAACCATCTCCTCCCCTTCTCTTAGAACAATATTCTATGCATGGCCAAAAGAATGGTGGGAGACAGGAGTGAGGTGGGAGCATCCTAACGCAGAGAATATCCTTCATCCCTTTTACACTTTATGGGAGGAGAGAGAAGAAACTTTAAAAAAGAATAATAATCGAGTTACATGATTTGGAATTTTAAAATGTTTATAAGAATATATTTAGAATAAAATTTCATACCTCTATCTATTTTCTTTATGGGAGGTACAAAAATTCATCTTTTTTGTTGGGGTGATGTTGGTGGGCATGGTGTTGCCTCGAATATCTTTCCAAAGTTTTAACATTACCTCGCTTTCCCTAAGCGGTGGCCTGACAATACCTATCATCTTTAGATGAAAGCTAACACTGTTTCCTCGCAAAATCCCATGCTTTTTTTGCTGTTCTTCATGGAGTTCCATTGTCGGTCCTGCTTTGCCAGCATCATTCTCCTTCACTAGCCACATGCAAATCTTTGCTTTTTATTTCATCTGGCTCCACCATTATTTGCACTCATGATGTTGGGTTGTGATGGAGATTCATCTCAACCAAGAAGACGCGTGGGAGTTGCACCAGAGAAGAAAAGGGGGAAGAAAGAAAAAGGGATTTATGTAGTTTGTGGATTCAGTCATGTTTTCTCTATTAAATAGATTAATTCTTTATTATATTTGGATCATTTATTTATCTGTATTGATTTAATTGTTTTATAATATTGATTTAATAAAACCAGCACCAACAAATCCTATAATTTGCATTTAAAATTAAATTTTATTCTCTGTTAAATCATTGACTGCTGTTCGGAGCTTTAAAATGCATGCCATGTACAATTATATTAACTTAATACATTTAAAAGTCATAAATATTCCATCTTAATTAAGCAAACTTGATAGATATAACTTAAGATATGAAGCGAAGAGTTAGCAGGGAGTGCAGATAGATGGCATATCATAAAAAAAAAAAAAAAAAAAACACTTAATTTTCCTAATTTTTTTTAAAAATAAATCAGGTAGGATTGAGTTTTTTTAAGTAAAACAGTTGCGTTGGGTAATTTGAGTATCAACAGAGAGAGATTTACAGGTCAAGTACTTAAATGGCATTCAAGGACTGATTTGTGAATGCATCGATCCAAGAAGTTTATGTGATGTTTTGTCATTAGAGAATGCAACTGAACTGTAGGACATCAACATTTGGGATTGCAATAGCATGTAGAGCTTGGTTTCATCTTCCTGGTTCTGCAATGCTCCACCACCATTGCCATCATATAATGGTATGTTTTCTGGTCTTAAAGAGTTTTATTGTTATGGATGTAAGAGTATGAAGAAGCTGTTCCCACTTGTGTTGCTGTCAAACCTCGTAAACCGCATCCACACTTTTGAGCGGCACCGTCAAAATCCCATGCTTTTTTTGCTGTTCTTCATGGAGTTCCATTGTCGGTCCTGCTTTGCCAGCATATATATGCTTTTATCCCTTTTGCTTTGTATCTTGTCGTTTGTGTCTTTGTCCACTGGCTTAAGGGTGTTTAGTAATTCTACATACGGTTTTTTTTAAAATATTTTTCAAATAAAAATATATTAGTATAATGTTTTTTAATTTTTGTTAATACCAACGCATTAAAATTAATTTGATATTTTTAAATAAAAATAATTTAAAAAGTAATATCAATTACATTACCACCAACTCTATGGGTTGGTTTATTGGGATCAAAGTCAAGAGAAGCATAGGTTTACGCTAATGGATGATTACGACCAGAACAAGGGGTTTAGCAAGGATCGGAAGAGGGACAGGAGGGTTTAGAGGACACGTGTCAAGTCTTACCATAAAGTTAAAAAATGATTCATGAGATAAGCTCGTCCTTTGAACCAGTCGCCATCTTTCACCCTCTCCTCTGGAATATGGATCTTTTTTTTCTTTTTTCTTTTTCTGTTTGACACCTTTCGCTGTCTCCCTTTCCCACCTTCTTATTCAATTATCAATTCAACTAGGAACCTGATACGAGTTAGATTTTAAGTCTAGATTTTGACTTATTATATATTTTTAAATTTTTTTATTTTTATTTTTTCCATTAATATCTTTCCTTACAGTAAATAAGAAAACATATTTCATTGTTCTTTTTAGAAGATATTTGGAATCATTTGCTGGATCTATTTTCTGTTTTTATTTTCAAATTTGAGATGACTCCTCGAAAAACAAATCCAACCAATTATTTGCCCTGGAATTTGGATGATGTGTAATTCCAAGTGGGCACGCTGCATTTCTTAGCCAGGTGGAGCAAGACTTGAGGTAGCTTGTTTCTGGCTTTTGCTTCTCTGGGTATGATTTGTTGTTGTGTTTTCGTCCTTTCTGCTAATTTATCTAAATATGAACTTTAGAATCTTTTAAATGAAACTAGCGTTCTTGATTTCTAGGCGGTTGATATAACAGTAATATTATTAAAATAAAAATAAAAATAAAAAAATAAATATGCTCAGACTTTTACCATGTAGCAATAGAGAAAACACGGCGTCTCTCTGTTTTTTTTTTTTTAAGCATTTTTGTTTTTAATTTCATTATAATAATTTATTTCAATAAGCTTATTATGAGTCTCACAGTTTAAGAAAAAACATTTCAATGTAGAGTTGAAACTCTCACAGACAAGTCAAGGCCGAGGAGTCGTGAAATTCACTTTGATCCAGCCTGGACGCACTTAAAATAGTAATGCTTTTTTTCTTGGAAACAGCCTGGATGCACTTTAAGTATTTTAATCACAACTTTCCACTCATATATCGGATTGCTGTGATTCTTGACGCGTTGTATAGGTATCTTGAAGGGCTACAAATTAGCCTCTGATGAGGATTTCAAAAAAGGAACTGCTAAAGCCTAAAATTTAAGCAATTTGTTTTTGACACAACGGGGATCATGGAGACGTGATGAAAAAGGAGGTTGAAAAGTGGGGCTGCCTCCTTTAGAAAAAGGGGGCTGCCTAATTTGAAAAGAGTATTTCGTGTGGGAAATGCACCAGAGAAGAAAAGAAGAAAAAAAGAAAAAAAGAAAAGGGAATTATGTAGTTTATGGATTCAGAAATGTTTTTTCTATTAAATGGACTAATTCTTTGATTATATTTGGATCATTTATTTATCTGTATTGATTTGATTTCTTTACTGTAATATTGCTATTGAGTATATTGTTGTCGTTGAATTTTCTTAATAATCATTTGCGTTATTTAAAAGTGATGAATGATTTTTCAAAAGCGGAAATTCTGGGAATTGAACTTCCATTGAGTTATTAAACGAAATAAGAATAATTAAAATACAAAATGTGTGCAAGGATTCCCGACGCTCTACTCTTTGTAGAATTCCAGTAGTACTTTCTCCATTAGTCACTCTGTTTTATTTTAATTTGTATTTAAAATTAAATTTCATTCTCTATTAAATCTTTATTTTTAATCTGTGTTTTTTAAGTTTTTTCTGTCTTCATTAAAAAAAAAAAAAACTAAAAAGGATTGGTTAATCAATTCCTCAAGATTTTTTAATTTGTATTTTAAAGTTTTTTCTGTCTTTATGAACAACATAAAAAAATAAACTAAAAGAATTGGTTAATCCAAAGACGCGTGTTTCTAAAGGTTGTTTTTTTGTTTTTTTTCTTTTCATTTGATGTTTTTTTTTTTTTTGTTACTTTTGTATGCTTTCCTCTGTTGCTAATATCCACCTCAGCATGTAGCATCACTCTGTTATAAACACCTTGGGTATATTGGTAAAATAGAAAAACATTCACTATAATTTGTCTCACAAAATTTTCATGGTTAAATAAAATCACTCTGCTCTAATATACACACTCGAAGGCAGAAGCATAATAACTACCATACACACCTGCAAGCGAATATTGGTAATGGCGTTGACTCAAAACCTTTAATTTGTCTTTTAATTTCTTTTATCCCAATTAGTAATTGCTACCTTGAGAATATTGACTGGTTTATCTTTACAGTCATAATGTGTTTTTTAAAAATTTTGATTTTTTAAAAAAATAATTTTTTAATATTTTTAAATTATTTTGATGCGCTGATAAAAAAAAAAAATAATGTATTTTTAAATAAAAAATATTTTTTTTAGTTATGCTATTGTTCTTAGAAAATTTCATGTGTTTACATTTTCTTGCAGCTTCTTCCAAGTTTCAACATTAGGGCGGGTCCACACGTTAACTTTATATATCTTATAATATATCAAACAATACGTTAATTAATTATTATTGAGGCGACCTTACTAATAAATAATATTATGTAAAAGAGATAGCGACTGTAACATTCTCTTCCACATCTCATGATCAGTGCATGATAGAAAGCAGCACCTCCAATTCCATCACGGAATTCATTCTCCCAAAGTTAAGAACTCTAGCATTGTATTAAAATTAGCTAGCGTTCTTGATTTCTTGGCGGTAGAAATAACAGTACTATTATTAAAATTAAAATAAAAAAAAATCTGTTCAGACTTTTATCATATACCAATAGAGAAAACACGGTAGATGTCTCTCTGTTTTGTTTTTTTTTTAAATAAAAAAAGCATTTTTATTTTTAATTTCATTTAATAATTTACTTTAATAAGCTTTTTATGAAGCTCTTATTATCCAAAAAAAAAAGACGATTCAATAAAGAGTTGATGTTTGACTTGACAAGATTTTGTTCAATTTAATTGATTAAAAATAAATGAAACATCTACGAACAAATTTAATACTAAAACTAAAAAGAAGTATAGGCGTGATTTTTAAAATTTCGATCCCTATAATTTTTTGCATCTTATATTTTTTATTTTGGTTTAAAATTTTATTTTGTTTATTTTTTTTATTCACAAGTTAATTTGAGATGAAAGAAAAAAAGTCACCCAAAAAAAACAAGATGTTTTGATCCCTATACTATTATTTATTTATAAAAACTAAAACAATGGTATTTATTTTTAAAAAATTAAAATTAATATTTTTTTAAACATTATCTTTTTTGATATTTTTATTTTTAAAAAGTTTCACATAGTTGTAGATAAAAAAAGATATTTTAATTTAGCAACGATAGAGCGTCCACAAGGCTGATATTATAAGGTTATTAATTTTCATTACAAGAAAAGCTAAGAGACTTGGAGAATCACTATATAAAAATAGTATGTAATTCAAGGTGTTTTGTTTACCTCTTTCCCTTTCCACATCTAACCATTGTGCAGATAGAAGACCTGATATTTGCCTCATCACTAGGCAGAGAGTAACAACATAAGCCCTTTTAATATCAAAAAGCTAAATTAATGCAATTGAGGTCTTGACCCAGCGGTTAAAGGGACTTGTTCCCTTCCTCTGCATCCTAGGTTCAAAGCTCACCGTGCACGCCTGTCATCCCCACGGTGCCTTACATGCTCACTGGGTTTGCAGGATGTTCAGTGAGCCGTGAGATTAGTCATGGTGCGCGCAAGCTGGCCCGAACACCCACGTAAATGAAAAAAGAGCTAAATTAGCAGTCTTTCAGGTTACTTAAATTAAATATTGGTACGTAGCTTTTATTTATTTATTCATTTATTTCTAAATATTGACCTTAAGAATGATAAATGGGTGCACTGGTTATAGCTAATCTGTAATATAAAAGATTTATAGGTATTGTTTGATATATTATTTTGATTTTGTTTTTAAAACCAAAATTTAAAATAGACAAATAAAATTTATTGGTTTGGATTAAAAGTTTAATTATTTGATAATCTAATATTTTTATACTAGGAAGCTCTACACATATATGACACAAGCAATTATTTGGTTGAATAATATACACACACCGAGTGTGAAAGTTTACACACTTCAAAGTTTAGTTAAAGATAAGAAAATAATTGTTAAACCGTGTTTATTTTAAAAACTTAAAATTTAAAATTTAACTTGGATTGGATTTGTAATTAAACTAAATAAGATATTGATTGGGTGGAATTTAATCGATCAATCAAACCAAACTAGTTCATATCTAATTGGATTACTGAAAAAAAATGAAATGATATTATTTTAATAAAATAATTAATCTGAATTAAATTAATAAATAATTCATAAGTTATGGTATTATATTAAAAAAAATTATCTTAAACCAAATAAATTAAGTAACTTGAAAATGCTGTAAAGTTATTTTGATAATTTAGTAAGGATTTGGAGAATATATATTTAAAAACAAACTTTGTCATAAGATTAAGTTATTCCAACAATCCGAGTCAATTAAAACCTCGTTTGTTAAGGAGGTAAACCATAACAAAAACAACAATTTTTATTATTTTATTGGCAAAATGCAGGTATAACAGCATTGCATCATGTTGCCCAAAAAAAACACAAATCTTGAATTTTATTTTTAATTATTTTTTAAAACCGGAAAAGCAGGTAAAATGTGACTAAAATAATATTTGATATTATGACAGTAATTGTTTTTTAAAATATTTTTTATTTAAAAATATATTAAAATAATAATTTTTTATTTTTTAAATTTATTTTTAACATTAACATGTGAAAATAATAAAAAAATTAAATTAAAAAAATATCAAGTTATTTTAAAAGCATGGTTCAACAACATTATTATTATTATTATTATTGCTAGGGGTTTGGTTGTTCCAGGAAGGGCCAGAAAGGTCACGGGATGGAGAGTTGTTGATAACCATTAAACAATAATAGGGCTAAGATGAGTGAGGCTAATCAAAAGCCTGTAAAAGTGTATCAAGTGACTGTCTGCTATTAATATTTTTGAATTGTTCTGAGGTGGTAGTATAAAAAAAAATTAAAAATATTATTTTAATATATTTTAAATAAAAAATGTTTTTTTAAAAGAAACTTGAAATATAATATTCTTTCTCATATTCATGTGTGTACATTTTCTTGGCAGCTTCTTCAAAGTTTGAACATTGGATGGCCCACAGACTCCACACGTTAGCTTTCTATATCTTATAATATAGTTTATAGGTATTTTTGCACTAGGATTTTTGTCCTTATACTAATTTATCTAAATATAGGATTTATAATTTTGATGAATGAAACTAGCGTTCTCAATTTCTTGGGATAGAAAGAAAGTTGGAATAACTTATAATTTTGATGAATGAAACTAGCGTTCTCAATTTATCTGCGTTGCAGCCTGTGTTTTGCATCCAAAATTATTATTATTATTTGTGCTGCTTTGTGTGTGTGTATTCTTTAAGTTATGTATATATATATATATATTCTTTAAGTTCTGTAACGTCATTGTTATTGTAGGAACATTACTATTATTTAAGTATTATCGAAGTCCTAGACTTTGGTCAGCTTTTTCAAAGTTTCAACAATGGGGTGGGTCCACGAGTTAAAGTGTTTGGCATTATTGTCAGAAAATGTTTTTTTTTTTAAATAATTTTTAGCTTCTGATTCTTTTGTTGAAGATTTTAATTATATGCAGCGCTAGACAAAAGAAAAGCGAAATAGAGGTGTACAGCAACTTGTTGTCTCTTGTAATATGATCTTTGGTAGGAAAGTTATGGCTTTTTTCCTAGCAACTTCTTGTCAAACAATAAAAGAATCTTTGTTACTGTAACATTCTCTTCCAAATCTCATTCTCATTATACCATTGATTTCCAATTTCCCTCATCAAATTTCTTAAACCTTTCCGATGATCATCTGGAGCTCAACATCTTGCAACTTCCTTGTTATTTTTAAACCATATATTCTTCTCTGATCTTGTTTTTCTTCCTGAATACTACTTAAGCAAACCAGCACTTGAAGAACTACTTGAATCCAGGTAAATTATTTATAATCCATCTTCTTCTTTTTGTTTTTCACATGTAACTCTGGTTTGAATCTTTCAAGGAAAACACAAGTTGTAGAAATTATAATGAGAAACTTTGGAGATAGGATCATCAACAGTTTCCAAAAATAAATAATTTGATCTTTCTCAGTTGTAACAATCCATGCCTTATGGAGTTCATACTAAATTGACCCCAAGTTAACCTTGAATTCATTGTTTTTTCTTCATAGTTTCTTTGCTGTTTGTAACTTATTATTTTAGTTTCAACCTTCCTTTTAAAATTAATGTACTTCCATTAATTTTTATTCAATATTTTGACCCTTTTTATGTATAGGACAAAATGGTTAGACCAAATGATCCGTTTTGGAATCATGTTGAAGATATGAATGATGGAAGCATGAAGTGTAAGTTTTGTGGGCATTTATTTTCCAAGGATACTTCCATTTCGAGGATCAAATGGCATTTTTCGGGGGAGAGAGGGCATGGTGTTGGCATTTGTGGTCAGGTGCCTAAAGAAGTTCAAGAAGCAGCCTTCCTAGCTATGAATGGTGGCAACAAAAGACATAAAAGCATAGCAAGTTCAAGCATGGAATACACTGGTGAAGGATCTTTTCAGCATGTTGACAGAAGTGTGGATGCTCATGAGAATAGAGGAGAAGCAACACAAGGAACAGATTTAGTGGATCAATTTGCTGATGCTACTTGGGTTCAGATGCACTCTGCCCTTTCAAAGGAGCAACAGCTGAATGAAATCTCTACGTATTTAATGCAGGAAGATGAGGATGTGGAGCGTCTGCATGATGGATCTGAAACTATACCGAGAACAGAACAAGTGCAGCATCTGGAGAGAGGTAGCTCTTGTGAGAGGCCATCAATTAATCAAGCTGATGAGCCTCGAGGAGATTCATCCCAACCAACAGATCCATTGTGTCTTGATCATGGAAGATATTATGACCACCTATTTGCTCCATCAGTAAACAATGATGTCATTATGTATGATGTGCAGAACATGGTTAGAGTGAGGACAGAACCAGTGGAGGAGGATGTGGAGAATAGTCGAAGATCAATGCGGCCTGACGCTGGAGCTAGATCTTCTGAAAGTCTGAAATACAACACAAGTGAGACTAGAGGAGTTCCATTACCTACTAGCTCTATAAAGCCAGTGGGTCGAGCATTTGAAGAGAATAAGAAGGTGATATGGTCTTTGGTAATGGATGATGAAGTCTCAACCATTGGCATTTATGGAATGGGAGGAGTTGGTAAAACAACAATACTAAAACATGTCCATAATGAGCTTCTACAAAGAAAAGATATTTGTAATCATGTTTGGTGGGTGATTGTATCTCAAGATTTCAGCATTAATAGATTGCAGAATCTTATTGCTAAATGTCTTAAGCTAAACCTTTCAAGCGAAGATGATGATCTGCATAGAGCTGCTAAATTGTCAGAAGAACTAATGAAGAAACAAAAATGGATTCTCATTTTAGATGATTTGTGGAACAATTTTGAGCTTGACGAAGTGGGAATTCCTATCCCGTTGAAAGGATGCAATCTGATTATGACAACTCGATCAGAAACGGTTTGTCATCGGATGGCTTGCCACCACAAAATCAAGGTGAAGCCACTTTCTGAGGGAGAGGCTTGGACTTTGTTCATTGAGAAACTTGGACGTGACATAGCACTTTCATCAGAAGTGGAAGGAATTGCGAAAGATATTGCAAGGGAATGTGCTGGTTTGCCATTGGGAATTATTACAATTGCAGGAAGCTTGATGGGAGTGGATGATCTACATGAGTGGAGAAGTACATTGAAGAAATTGAGTGCATCAGAATTTAGGGACAAGAAATTATTCAAGTTATTGAAGTTTAGTTATGAACGGCTAGGTGATTCAGCACTCCAAAAATGTCTCTTGTACTGTGCATTATTTCCTGAAGATCATAAGATTAAGAGGGAGCAGCTGATAGGTTATTTGATCGATGTCGGAATAATTAAAGGAATGAGGAGCAGGAAAGATGCATTTGACGAGGGCCACACGATGCTTAATAGACTTGAATATGTCTGCCTATTGGAAAGTGCTCAAATGGGTTATGTTGATATTAGACGTGTCAAGATGCATGACTTGATTAGGGACATGGCCATCCAAATACTGCAAGACGAATATCAAGTCATGGTTAAAGCAGGTGCGCAATTAAAAGAGTTGCCAGATGCAGAGCAGTGGACGGAGAATCTGACGATAGTTTCACTAATGCAAAACGAGATCGAAGAAATTCCTTCCAGCTATTCACCCAGGTGTCCCAATCTATCAACACTATTGCTATGTAGCAGTCGTTGGTTGCGATTTATTGCGGATTCATTTTTCAAGCAATTGCATGGGCTCAAGGTCCTCGATCTGTCTTGGACAGGTATTCAAAACTTGCCAGACTCTGTCTCTGATTTGGTGAGTCTCACTGTGTTATTGCTCAATGATTGTCAGAAGTTAAGATATGTTCCATCATTAAAGAAGCTCACGGCACTGAAGAGGTTGAATCTCTCTCATACTACTCTTGAAAAGATGCCGCAAGGAATGGAATGCCTAACCAACCTGATGTATCTTAGAATGAATGGATGTGGTGAAAAGGAGTTTCCTAGTGGGATATTACCAAAACTCTCTCACCTGCAAGTCTTTGTACTAGAAGATGTTATGCCGCAAGATGAAGATGATGCTCCTATAACAGTTAAAGGAAAGGAAGTAGGATCCTTGAGAAATTTGGAAACTTTGGAATGCCATTTCGAAGGTTTTTCTGACTTCGTGGAGTATCTCAGATCTCGGGATGGGATCCTATCATTAAGCACATGCAAGATTTTAGTAGGAGAGGTGTTTAGATATATAGTGAAATTCATGGAAAGTTTTCCAAGTAAAACAGTTGGGTTGGGTAATTTGAGTATCAACGGAGATAAAGATTTTCAGGTCAAGCTCTTTAATGGCTTTCAAGGACTGGTTTGTCAATGCATCGATGCAAGAAGTTTATGTGATGTTTTGTCATTAGAGAATGCAACTGAACTGGAGCGCATCAACATTTGGGAATGCCATAACATGGAGAGCTTGGTTTCATCTTCTTGGTTCTGCTCTGCTCCACCACGATTGCCATCATGTAACGGTATGTTTTCTGGTCTTAAAGACTTTTTTTGTAATGACTGTAAAAGTATGAAGAAGCTGTTCCCGCTTGTGTTGCTGCCAAACCTCGT
This sequence comes from Populus alba, assembly GCF_005239225.2. Lineage (NCBI taxonomy): Eukaryota > Viridiplantae > Streptophyta > Magnoliopsida > Malpighiales > Salicaceae > Populus > Populus alba. Next base: position 5,893,549 of record NC_133302.1, read on the forward strand.
AAACCTGAGAAGGATTGAAGTGAGTTCCTGTAAGAAAATGGAGGAGATAATAGGAACAACAGATGAAGAAAGCGGCACCTCCAATTCCATCACGGAAGTCATTCTCCCAAAGTTAATAACTCTGGAATTGGTTGGCTTACCAGAACTGAAAAGCATTTGCAGTGCAAAACTGATTTGCAATTCTCTTGAAGATATTAAGTTAATGTTTTGTAAGAAGCTGAAGAGGATGCCAATTTGTCTTCCGTTGCTTGAAAATGGCCAGCCATCTCCTCCCTCTTCTCTTAGAAGTATTCAGATACATCCAAAAAAATGGTGGGAGACAGTAGTGGAGTGGGAGCAGCCTAACGCAAAGGATGTCCTTAGTCGCTTTGTACACTTTGCATAGGAGAAGACTACTCTGCCCTTAATATAATATAATATAATATAGAATAGAGGGTAAGCATCATCTCTCTCAATTGAATTGTACCTTTCGTTTTTTTTAATCCTCTCGTTGTTAGAATACTTCTTTGTTGCATCATTTATCAATTCTATCCTAATGCAAAGAATGTCCAAAGGACTTTTTTTTCTCGAAATAATTAATATGTAGAAGGGTGGGAGTCAGTAGTGGAGTGGGAGCATCCTAACGCAAAGGATGTCCTTCGTCCCTTTCTAAATTAATATAATATAGCATGCTTATAATTACATAAATAACATTTTTTATTTTTTTTTATTTCATTAAAGACTACTGAATTGTCATTTGTTTTTAACTCGATAGATAAACAATTATAATTTGAAGTTTGATTAATATTATATTTTCATCCTATTGAATTTCTCCAAGATGAAAATCCAAAAAATAAAAAAAATACTATATTGATTTATCATTAACGTAACCTAATATTATAAATCATCAGTGAAATATTCTTCTACACACATTTTTAAAATGTCTAAGAGAGAGTATATGAATATGACAGTTTTGGTTTCTACACCTGAAAGTAGAAACACATTTTTTAAAATACTAATTTTAATACTAAAACTAGAAAGTAGTATAGGCGTGATTTTTAAAATTTTTAAAATCTCCCTCTGGTTGTTTGAAGCTAAAGCTTGATTGCGTTCCAGTGGTTTTTGATGAGTACGAAATGCTAAAATGGAATAAAAATAATAGAAATAATGAGTCGTGAAATTTCACCAATGAGGATTTCAAAAAGGAACTGCTAAAGCTAAAATTTAGGCAATTTGTTTTTGACACAACGAGGATCATGGAAACGTGTGATGAAATATAATTTTAAAATTTAAAATATTTTTAAATGGTTAAGATTAAATAATTTTTAATTTAAAATAATTCAACTTCAATAAAATATCAAAATATTATAAAATTAAAATATTTTAACATTAATATTTTAAATATAAAACTAGTTCAATGTTATTAAAGCTAATAAGATCTAAAAAATAATTAATAAAGTGTAATTAATTAATCAATCGAATGCTGGAATTATTATTTACCCTGGAATTATTAGAAGTCAATTCACCACCAACTTAAAAATTCAACCTCTTTGATTAAAAATCCTTTTTATATATAAAAAAGTTGAATTTTCCATGAATGATTGGTGAGAGAATTTTTGTTGATTTCATATAATAATAATAATAGTTTTTTTTTGTAAAAATGATACCGAGAAAAAATAATCTCAAGTGTACAAGACAAAAATATAACCACCCCATTCATGTGTTAGGTTGGAATCCTTAAACTTTTTTTGCCACAGTTCTTCGACTAGGTTCAGGAATTCATTTTATAAAAACCTATAGATTTTGTATCGATTCGTGGGTATATAATAAAAAAAATTCCTTTTTATGTTAAGATTTAATAGTTTAGTACGTCACCGTTATACTAAATATTCAACTATTAAAAACTTAACTATGTTTTATTAAATTAATATTTTATTTGATTCAATTAAAAATTTAATACGAGAAAGATTTTAAGTATAGATTTTGACTTGTTATATATTTTTTAAATTGATTTTTTTAAAAAAAATTTCATTAATATCTTTCTTTACGGTAAATAAAAAAACATATTTCATCGTTCTTTTTAGAAGATATTTGGAATCATTTGCTGGATCTATTTTCTGTTTTTATTTTCAGATTTTGAAATGACCCCTCAGAAAACAATTCCAACCAATTATTTGCCATGGAATTTGGACGCTGTATAATTCCAAGTGGGCATGCTGCATTTCTTACCCTGGTGGAGCAAGAATCGAGGTAGCTTGTTTCTGGCTTTTGCTTCTCTGGGTATGATTTGTTGGGCTAGTTTATATATTTTTAGTGTTTTTGGTATTGCGATAGATATTTTTGATTGTGGTTTGAAAAAAATTATTTTATAAAAAGTATTTTTAGTTGAGATTGGTTTAAAAAAAATAAATGTTTGGTTAAAACTGTAGTTGAAATTGAGGTTGAAAAAAAAATAGTTTAATGTGTTTGGTTAAGAATGATTTTGAAATTGAGGTTGTAAAATAATTTTAAAAAATATATATTAATATTGATGATTTTTTTAATTTAAATATTGTGGATTTAACTATTGCTATTATATAATGAAATAAATCATATTTTATATAAAATATTTTTTATTATTTCATGAAACCATCTACAATTCCATTATATACGAAATACTTCTGACAAGAACTACAATTTCCATAATTTTTTGAGTACGTAATAAAATTAGATAAAATATTATCAGGTATAAAATTGATATTATAATGCAGGTGAATTTAATTCACTCTATACTACTTTTTTAGGAAAAAAAAATATTATTCACATCAGTGAATTTAATTTACTCTAAATTAGTGTTTTAAAAAAAAAAATCATTATTTTTTAAGTAAACAGTTAATTCTTTGTATTGTTCACATGAAAAGTATATTAATGTATACTATTCACACTTAGTATTTTAATCATAACTTTCCACTCACATATTGAATTACTGTGATTCTTGACGCGTTGGAAAGATATCTTGAAGGGCCACAAATTTATTTCTGATGAGGATTTCGAAAAAGGAACTCCTAAAGCCTAAAATTTAGGTAATTTGTTTTTGACACAACGGGATCATGGAGACATGATGAAAAAAGAGGTTGAAAAGTGGGGCTGCCTCCTTTGAAAAGAGGGGTATTTGGCATAAAGAAGACGTGTGGGAATTGCACCAGAGAAAGAAAAAGGAAGAAGGAGACACGCAAGGAAAGGAATGGCCATGAATACAGTGATGGGTACCCAAATTGCTGCCTAATTTGAAAAGAGTATTTCGTGTGGGAAAGGCACCAGAGAAGAACCAAAAAGAAAAGGGAATTATGTAGTTTATGGATTCAATAATGTTTTTTCTATTAAATGGACTAATTCTTTGATTATAAGATCAATTATTTATCTGTATTGATTTGATTTCTTTACTGTAATATTGCTCTTTAGTATATTGTTGTTGTCGTTGAATTTTCTTAGGCCTTGTTTGTTTCCCAGAAAGTAGTTTCCGGAAAACCATTTTCCAAACTTTCTTGTGTTTGTTTGTCATTAGGAAAGTTCGTCAACGGAAAACACTTTCTAGTCAACGGAAAACACTTTCCGGTCAACGGAAAACACTTTCCAGTCAATTTTAGTCAAAAAAAAATTGACTTGGTTTTCAGGAAAGTGTTTTCCTTTTAACTGTGTTTGTTTTCCGGAAAGTGGTTTCCGGGAAAGCACTTTCCAAACTTTCTTGTGTTTGTTTGCCAGTAGGAAAGTTGGTCAATGGAAAACACTTTCCAGTAAAAGGAAAATTTGGCTTGGTTTTCATGAAAGTGTTTTCCTGAAAAATTTGAGGGGAAAACACTTTCCGGAAGTTGTGAAAAATTTAGAAATGTCATTATTTGCTGATTATATCAAATTTGATCCTCAAACTTTTGATTGTTATATATATTTTGTTTTGAATATTTATTTTTTCAATTTCATCTCTTAAAATTTTATTTTTATATTAACTTTTGGTTCTTATTTTTATAATTGCTATTTGCTTTTTTCTTATCATTTTTATATTGAAATTTTTTATTTATCAAATTTGATCCTCATTCTTTTGATTGTTACATATTTTATTTGAAATAATTTATGAAATGTTGATTATTATTATTTTAATTTCTTCATTTTTCATTTTTTTTTAATTTTTTAGATTTGATCCCTATTATTTTGATTATTATTTGTTTTATTTGAGATAATTTATGAAATTATATATTTTTTTTCAATTTCCATTCTCATCCAACTTTTTAATTTGTAAGATTTGTTCCTCATTATTTTAATAAACTTGAGAAAAATAAAATATTAATAAGTTATTTTCCAGCTCATTTTCCATGACATAACTAAACACTGGAAAGTGTTTTCCAATTCATTTTCCATAACACTACCAAACATCGGAAAATACTTTCCCGGAATTCACTTTCCAGGAATTCATTTTTCCCGAAATTCACTTTCCAAAAGGAATTCACTTTCCTGCAAACAAACGGAGCCTTAATAGGGATAATCATTTGCGTACAAAGTCTGTTTCCCGTACAAAGTCTGTTTCCTGTACAAAGTGATTGTTGGCAATCAATTACTGTACTTGGATTTGAAAATAAAAACTAATAAAATACAGAATGGGTTCATGTTAACTGAGGATGAGGTCTGATGCAATATTTTCATTTAAGGATGTGCAGTGTTGTGTTCCGAGGGAGGCCACCAGGATATGCTTTCGTCCTTGCTATCAAATAATTTCTTTTCTTTTTTTGGTTACTTTTGTATGCTTTCCTCTGTTGCTAATATCCACCTCAGCATGTAGCATCACTCTGTTATAAACACCTTGGGTATATTGGTAAAATAGAAAAACATTCATTATAATTTGTCTCACAAAAATTTCATGGTTAAGTAAAATCACTCTGCTCTAATGTACACACTCAAAGGCAGAAGCATAAGAACTACCAAACACACCTGCAAACGAATATTGGTAATGGCGTTGACTCAAAACCTTTAATTTGTCTTTAATTTCTTTTTATCCCAATTAGTAATTGCTACGTAATTAGATTTGGAGCCTCACTCCCATTTGCACACTTAGCACTGGTTTATCTTTAGAGTTACAACGTATTTTTTAAATATTTTTAATTTTTTAATATTTTTAAATTATTTTGACGTGTTGATAAAAAAAAATTAAACAAATTATTTTAATGTATTTTTAAATAAAAAATATATTTTTAAAAAATTTACAGCATGCAGAAATATGCTATTCTTTTTAGAAAATTTCATGTGTTTACATTTTCTTGGCAGCTTCTTCGAAAATTTCAACATTGAGGCAGGTCCACACGTCAACTTTATATATCTTATAATATATCAAACAATACGTTAATTAATTATTATTGAGGCGACCTTACTAATAAATAATATTATGTAAAAGAGATAGCGACTGTAACATTCTCTTGCACATCTCATCTCATTTTACAATTCCCTATTTTCCTTTCCCCATCTCATGATCAGTGCGAACTAGATTTATGTATGCTGCAACTTTATTATTTTTCTAAACCATATATTCTTCTGTGATCTGTGATTTCTCTTCCTTTTCTTTTGGCTGATCACTGCTCAAGCAAACCAGCTAGCACTTGAAGAACATCTTGAATCCAGGTAAATTATTTGTCATTCATCTTGTCTGAATCTTTAAAGTAATCCATGATAAATAGATAGATCTTTTTCTCAGATTTTATAATCCATGCCCTATGGTGTTCATACTGATTAAATTAACCCTAAACGTTGAATTCATTGTTTTCGTCTTTTCAAGATTCTTTGCTGTTTTTAACTACTTATTTTAGATTCACCCTTTTCTTTTCCAATTAATGGGACTGCCATTTATTTTTATTCAATATTTTTCAACTTTTGTTTCTTACAATGATTCAATGAATTAACTTGATCGGTAATTACCTTTAATAAACAAAATAAGAATAATTAAAAAAGAACAAATAGGAGTTGAAAGAGGTTTGTTTAACAGTAAACAATGAATCTTGCATTTGTTTTGCTCCCCAAATTATGAATAAATAGGAGTTGAAAGAGGTTTTTGTTCACCCCGTCAAAACAATCAGCTCTTCTACCTTCCTTCCCCTGCTCTCTTCATCAGTTATCCTGCGTCTTTCTATCTATCATTCTAGAGTTTTAGGATCTCGTGTCATATAAAGAATTTGAGTATGATAATTTATCTTAAAAGACAAAGGATTAAATCATTAACAACAACATTTATATTTCATATTTTTCATCCGAATTTCTTTAACAAACAAGAAAGTCATATATATGTTCTTTTCTGATCTGTGCTTTCTGTTCTTTTTAAACCTCTGTACGTACTTATCATCTTATACTTGTGGTCAGATGGAAGGGTTCCTACCATCTTCTATGGAGGATGATGTCAACTTTACATCGAATCAGTTCGATTTTCAATCACTACTGTCGGAGCTTGAGCTTCTCTCGTACGTCATTCTTAAGCATATTTTATCAGAAGATGATTGCTTGCAGTTTAGTTATTCTTCAGTTTATCCTATTATTCCCAAAAAACAATATAATGTCGTCACTGTCCATGGAAGCAGGCCGCCACCAGAGGTTCCAGTCAGCCAAAGCTACATATCATGCAATGATCAAGGTGGACAGAACAATGTGATCAACGATAGTATTCAACAAACAACTCCGTTTCCAACGTCCTTTCCTGAAACAATGGTGAGTGCTCCAATTTGCTACAATGTGCATTGAATTAGCAAGTGTTTGTATTATGCAAAAAGTTTTATGTTTAGTGTATCGATCTCGAGCATCTTCAAATTGTTTACTGTTAAACAAACAGACAACAATTGGGAGATTTAGACATTTTTTATGATATTTTTTTATCATTAAGTTTTATATAAAATTGGGCTCAAACTCCATCAAGGCATCATAATTCCTTTATTCATCAACCTCAGCCGGGACATGGCTATATGACACCGAACGCAACCACTTCACAACATGGTGGCTTCAATCAACCGAAATTATCTAAATATGGACTTTAGAATCTTTTAGAGTAGTTCTTGATTTCTTGACGGTAGAAATAACAGGACTATTATTAAAATAAAAATAAATAAATAAATAAATAAATATGCTCAGACTCTTACCATGTACCAATAGAGAAAACAAGGTAGATGTCTCTCTGGTTTTTTTTTATAAAGCATTTTTGTTTTTAATTTTATTTGATAATTTATTTCAATAAACTTGTTATGGAGCTCTTGTGGTCTAAGAAGAAAAAACAATTCAATGTAGAGTTGATGTTTGACTTAACAAGATTTTGTTCAATTTAATTGATTAAAAATAAGTGAAATTTTGACCGTCAAATTTTATATTAAAATTTTGAAGATAAATATTCGAGACTGAATTTGATATTAAAACTAAAAATAAGTAGAAAGTTTTTACAAAGGTAAATGTTATGAAAAGAAATTGCTATCCAACTGGTGTGCAGATTGGATAGCAAATCAAGCTATGTTGAAGTTTTCTACTGCAGTGAAGCTCCCTCTGGTTGCTTGAAGCTAATGCCTGATTGTTGCGTTCCTGGATTTTGATAAGTGTATAAAAATCTATTTTATTATTAGTTTGTTTTTGTATTGTAAAAGTATTTTTTAAAAAATAATTTTTTATTTTAAATTTATTCTAACTCTTTTGTTTTATCATTCTCAAAGTCCGAACAACAACGGTACTGTCAAGATTGTTATGCTTATGCCCGCAATCTAAACATAATTTGTTTTTGTACTCAGAGTTATTTTTATTAAAAAATCTGATTATTTTAAAAAAAATATTAAATTAATATTTTTTAATATATTAATATTAAAAATAAAAAAAATATTTTGATTACTAGGAATAAATAGGAAGCTTACAAATAGTTAAGAAACGTATTTCAAAGTTTAGTCAACTGACTCACATATTAACTGAATAACTTGAGTAAAAAACAAAACCACATCATATTATGATGGTATTTATTAAAAATAAAAAACTAAAATAACAATGTTTTTTTTAATATTATCTTTTTAAATATTTTTATTTTAAAAAAGTTTCACATAGTTGTAGATAAAAAAAAAAAGATGTTTTAATTTAGCAACGATAGAGCATCCACAAGAAAGATATTATACGGTTATTAATTTTCATTAAAAGAAAAGCTAAGAGACGTGGGAGAATCACTATATATCCACACCTATTTCATTGTAAATTACAATAGTACGTAATTCAAGGTGTTTTGCCTTTTTTGTTTTGTTTTTTTAAATTTGTTTTTTTTTTTATTTATAATAGGCTGGTTATAATTCAGCTTTAATTTATTTATTTTTATTCTATTTTTTTTATAAAATTAACGTGATTTATAATTTTGTTAAAATAATTCAAATTATACTAGTTTTCAAGTTTAGTGGGATATTTTTTTGTTTATTAATTAAAAAAACACTAAAAGGTATAAGAGAATCATTATTCACCCACTCATTTCATTATGGACTACAATAGTAAATCATAGTGTTTTGCCTTTTCTATTTTTTTTTTCTTTTCTTTTTTTTATCATTTTAATTTTTTTTTGTCTATTTCATATTTGGGCCGAATTAGCAAATATATATATATATATATATATATATATATATATATATATATGTTATGATATTATTAAATAAAGATAATTTAAAACTTATAAAAAATTACTAAACCCAATAGAATCCATGACCCAGGTCGCGAGGGACCAGGATCGATCAAATCTGTTATTGTTTCAATATTTTTTTTTAAAAAAAGTTGTTGTCTAGAAGTTTTTTTTAAAAGCGAAGCCATGTTTTTCTAGTTTTCTAACTTGTATTTTGGATATTGATCGATTTAAACTAAGTTAATTCCCATATATTTTAATTAAAAATTTAAATTACATAAAAAGTTAAATTAGAAGATTTTAATATTAACTCCCCTGACTGGCTGACCAGGATTAATAATATCGCCAACAAACTTTCTTCACTCTTAACATTTTATTTTTATATTTTAAAAAAATTAATCCCACCACGGAAAAACACTGGCCAAAAAAACTAGGACATATTATCGAGTGTAGGTTTTGTTTATTAAAAGTAAGGATGGAGTCTTTGACTGCATGTAATGGCATCGACTGAAAACCTTTAATCACATATTTAATCTGTTATTGTTAGAGCACATGCTTTTCAAAAACTTTGATTTTTTTTTCTTTTTAAATTATTATTTTTTTATTAAAAATAAATTTTAAAAAATAATAAAAAAAATATTATATTAATTTTTTTAAATAAAAAATATTTTAAAAAGAAAAGTATATTATTGTTTCTCATATTCATGTGTTTACATTTTCTAGGCATCTTCTTCTAAGCTTCATAATTGGGTAGGTAAAGTAGTGTTTTTAACTCCTTATTTTTTATTCACCCTTTTCTTTTCCAATTAATGGGACTGCCATTCATTTTTATTCAGTATTTTTCAGCTTTTTTTTTTCTTACAATGATTAAATGAATTAACTTGATCGGTAATTACCTTTCAATAAACAAAATAAGAATAATTAAAATATCAAATGTGTTCAAGGGATTCCGACTATCTATCAGCTGTTTGTAGAATTTAAGCACTTTTTTCATTAGTCACTTTTATTAAATCATTTAATATTTGCTTTTATTCTTTTAATTTGCTTCAATGTGGAATCGACACTCCAGAGAATGTGTAAACAAAAAAACGGCAACGGTACTGCCAGGATTGTTATGCCCGCAATCAAAATATAATTTGTTTTTTTAAAATCTGTTTATTTTGAAAAAAAAATATTAAATTAATATTTTTTGATATATTAGTATTAAAAATAATAAAAAAGGCTTTTCTTTTCTTAGATTCACCCTTTTCTTTTCCAATTAATGGGACTGCCATTAAAATATGCTTTTCACCATTTATTTGTTTTTCTTTTATTTTGACTTACGTAACGTGTGTACCCAGTATGTACTAATCATCTTGTACTTTTGGTCAGATGGAAGGGTTCCCACCATCTTTTATGGAGGAGGATGACAACATGACATGGAATCAGCTTCTCTCGGACGTCATTTTTAAGCATCTTTTATCAGAAGATGATTGCTTGCAATTTAGTTATTCTTCAGTTTATCCTAATATATTATTCCATGGAAGCAGGCCGGCACCGGAGGTTCCAGTCAACCAAAGCTCCATATTATGCAATGATCAAGGTGGACAGAACCTTGTGATCAACAATAGTATTCAACAAACAACTCCGTTTCCAACTTCATTTCCTGAAATCTTGGTGAGTACTCATGCTTACTCCAATTTGCTACAATGTCCATTGAATTAGGCATCATTATTCCTTTATTCATCAACCTCAGACGGGACATCGCTATATGACACCGAACGCAACCACATCACAACATGGTGAATTCAATCAATCTGGACCTTCTTCTCCTGCTCCCTGGTATCCAATTTTTCATATTTAGTATTTTCTGAAAAAAAAAAAAGTTTTTCAATCATTATTTAACTTCTTCTTCTTCCTCTTGTTGTTGTACTTATCAATGAATTCATTATGTTTGAATATAGGGATCAGCCTAATCCTAATTTATGTGATCCTCAACGTGCCAATCCTTTGAGGTAAGCTAAAATGATATCAAATACTTAGTGGATTAATAGCAAAGAATTATGCATATGTATAAAGAAATTACTAACAAGTGTTGCTAATTCAGGGACCAACAATTGACTAATTATCAGTTACCAATGAGGAATCAAGTGCCTGCGATGCTACCTGGACCTCAACCTCCAATGAATCAAAGGTATTAACCTCGAATATACACTTTTTTAATCATGAAAACAATGAACTTGACCAAAATTGACGAGGATCTTTCAAGTCTTTTTGAGCTCTCTATCTCTCTTTTTTGTGAGAATAACAGTTCTAAGTTTAACTATTTGAATATTATTCAGGCTTCAGTACTCCAATATGACACCGAACGCAACCACTTCTCAACATGGTGGCTTCAATCAACCTGGACCTTCTTTTCCTGCTCCCCGGTATCCAATTTTTTATTTTTAGTATTTTCCGTAACATCATAGCTTGAACATAAACCAAACAAGATAATCATAAGTATGTAATGCTTCATATTGCTTACGAATGGTTTTTGATTCAGGATTCAATTTCCTTCTAATCAAGGACAAGTCGATCAAGCTGCTGTAATTCCTGACATAGACAATATGCAACAAGAGAACTTCCTGCGTCGAAACTCTGGCAACTCTACGAGGTACTGATTGACTTCTAGCTGTTGTGTTCTAACACGGTATTAAAACCTTTTTGATAATTAGATACACCATTGATTTTGACTGTTTAAGAGAGACTACCAAATATTGAATGGTTTTATAATAACACCTTTGATTTTTGGTTTTATAATATGATCACTTCATTTTTATACAGGTCACAGATGGATAACGTCCAAGTCCAAGAATTGCAAAATCAAACTGCTAGGTCAAATGCCTCAAATCCTGGCCTTGACACTTCCTTGCAAAGTCAAATTAGGGGTTTAAATACTCAACAAGTAAGAATTCTAACTGAATTATCGTCGTCTTTTTCCAATAAACTGACTGTCAATTTTAATAGCAAAATAAGGTAATAGCACTGAAGTAGTTTCTCATCCATCCAGATGTGATTTTTATTCTATATTTTGACCCCCCCCTTTGTTTTTTCTATAGGTTGAATCAAATGATCGGTTTTGGAATTATGTTGAAAAGAGGGATGAAATGGTTGGATCATTAATCAAAAAAGTACTGAAGTGTAAGTTTTGTCCACATACATTTGCCATTAAAACAGCCATTACAAGGATCAAATGGCATTTAGCAGGAGAAGAAAGGCGTGGTGTTGCCATTTGTCGTGGGGTGACTAAAGAAGTTCAAGAAGCAGCCTTTCTAGCAATGTGTGGTGGCAACAAAAGACAAAAAATCACAGCAACTGCAGTCAATGTTAATGACTGTGGAATTTCAACTTGTCCACAAGAACAAAAACAATGAGATTGAAAATTTGGGAGGAGGCATTGGAAGGGTACAAAGAGAAGTTCAGGTTGTAGAACCGGGAGTAGGGGAAGAGAGGATTTCTTCACAAGCAATAGCAGGAAACGACGAAGTAAGCATGACGGGAATGAGAGCACAAGAAGATAGAGTTTCCGAAGAGGCACTCGAGAGCAGAACGAGGACAGAACCAGTGGGAGTTCAAGGCGTGGAACAAGGTCCCGGAGAAGAGAGAATTCAGTCGCATTTACAAGCAGAAAATGACATGGAAAACACTGGTGAAGGATCTTTTCAGCATGATGCATTTGAGACTATTCCAAGAACAGAGCAAGTGCAGCTTCTGGAGCCTCGAGGAGATTCATCCCAATTTTGTCTTGACATTGGAAGATGTTATGATCAACCTTGTGCTCCATCAGTAAACAATGATGTAAATAGGCATGATGCACTGGACATGGTTAGAGTGAGGACAGAACCAATGGAGGAGGCTGGCGCAGGAGCAAAATCTTCTGAAAGTCTGAAATACAACAAGACTAGAGGAGTTCCATTACCTACTAGCTCCACAAAGCCAGTGGGTCAAGCATTTGAAGAGAAAACGAAGGAGATATGGTCTTTGTTAATGGATGATAAAGTCCCGACCATTGGCATTTATGGCATGGGGGGGATTGGTAAAACGACAATACTCAAACATATCTATAATGAGCTTCTACAAACACCAGATATTTGTCATCATGTTTGGTGGGTGACTGTGTCTCAAGATTTTAGCATTACTAGATTGCAGAATCTCATAGCTAAACATCTTCATCTAGACCTTGCAAACGAAGATGATGATGTGCATAGAGCTGCCAAATTGTCAGAAGAATTAAAGACGAAACAAAAATGGATTCTCATTTTAGATGATTTGTGGAACAATTTTGAGCTTGATGAAGTGGGAATTCCTGTGTTGTTGAAAGGATGCAAGCTGATTATGACAACTAGATCAGAAACGGTTTGTCATCGGATGGCTTGCCACCACAAAATCAAAGTGAAGCTACTTTCGGAGGGAGAAGCTTGGACTTTGTTCATGGAAAAACTTGGACGTGACATAGCACTTTTACCAGAAGTGGAAGGAATTGCAAAAGATATTGCTGGGGAATGTGCTGGTTTGCCATTGGGAATTATTGCAGTGGCAGGAAGCTTGAGGGGAGTGGACGACCCATATGAGTGGAGAAATACATTGAACAAATTGAGAGAATCAGAATTTAGGGACATAGATGAGAAAGTATTCAGGTTATTGAGGTTTAGTTATGATCGGTTAGGTGATTTAGCACTACAACGAAGTCTCTTGTACTGTGCATTATTTGGTGAAGATGATATGATTGCAAGGCAGAAGTTGATAGGTTATTTGATCGATGAAGGAATTATTAAAGGAAAGAGGAGCAGGGGAGATGCATTTGATGAGGGCAACACGATGCTTAATAGACTTGAATATGTCTGCCTATTGGAAAGTGCTAAAATGGAGTATGATGATACTAGACGTATCAAGATGCATGACTTGATTAGGGACATGGCCATCCATATACTGAAAGACGAATATCAAGTCATGGTTAAAGCAGGTGCGCAATTAAAAGAGTTGCCAGATGCAGAGCAGTGGACGGAGAATCTGATGATGGTTTCACTAATGAGAAACAAGATCAAAGAAATTCCTTCCAGCTATTCACCTAGGTGTCCCTTTCTATCAACTCTATTGCTATGTAAAAATCGTATGTTGCGATTTGTTGCGGATTCATTTTTCAAGCAATTGCATGGGCTCAAGGTCCTCGATCTGTCTTGGACAGGTATTCAAAACTTGCCAGACTCTGTTTCTGATTTGGAGAGTCTCACTGCGTTATTGCTCCGTAAGTGTGACAACTTAAGTCATGTTCCATCATTAAAGAAGCTCAGGGCACTGAAGAGGTTGGATCTCTCTCGTACTCGACTTGAAAAGATGCCGCAAGGAATGGAATGCCTAACCAACCTGAGGTATCTTAGAATGAATGGATGTGGTGAAAAGGAGTTTCCTAGTGGGATATTACCAAAACTTTCTCACCTGCAAGTCTTTGTACTAGAAAAGTTTATGTCGCAAGATGATGCGATAACAGTTAAAGGAAAGGAAGTAGGATCCTTGAGAAATTTGGAAACTTTGGAATGCCATTTCGAAGGTTTATCTGACTTCGTGGAGTATCTCAGATCTCGGGATGGGATCCTATCATTAAGCACATGCAAGATTTTAGTAGGAGAGGTGGGTAGACATTTAGGGCAATACATTGAAGATTTTCCAAGTAAAACAGTTGGGTTGGGTAATTTGAGTATCAACGGAGATAGAGATTTTCAGGTCAAGTTCTTAAATGGCATTCAAGGACTGATTTGTCAATGCATCGATGCAAGAAGTTTATGTGATGTTTTGTCATTAGAGAATGCAACTGAACTGGAGCGCATCAGCATTCGGAAATGCCATAACATGGAGAGCTTGGTTTCATCTTCTTGGTTCTGCTCTGCTCCACCACGATTGCCATCATGTAACGGTATGTTTTCTGGTCTTAAAGAATTTTTTTGTTATAGATGTGAAAGTATGAAGAAGCTGTTCCCGCTTGTGTTGCTGCCAAACCTCGTAAACCTGGAAGTGATTGAAGTTCGTGTGTGTCATAAAATGGAGGAGATAATAGGAACAACAGATGAAGAAAGCAGCAGCTCCAATTCCATCACGGAAGTCATTCTCCCAAAGTTAACAACTCTGATATTGTCTTGGTTACCAGAACTGAAAAGCATTTGCAGTGCAAAACTGATTTGCAATTCTCTTAAAAATATTTATGTAATAAATTGTGTGAAGCTGAAGAGGATGCCAATTTGTCTTCCGTTGCTTGAAAATGGCCAGCCATCTCCTCCCCCTTCTCTTAAAGAAATCAACGCATATCCAAAAAAATGGTGGGAGTCCGTAGTGGAGTGGGAGCATCCTAACGCAAAGAATGTCCTTCGTCCCTTTGTAAACTAATATAATATAGTATGCTTACAATTATATAAATAACATTTTTCATTTTTATTATTTCATTAAAGACTACTGAATTGTCATTTTTTTTTAACTCGATAGATAAACAATTATAATTTGAAGTTTGATTAATATTATATTTTCATCCTATTGAATTTCTCCAAGACGAAAATCCAAAAAATAAAAATAAAATACTATATTGATTTATCATTAAAGTAACCTAATATTATAAATCATCAGTGAAAGTATTCTTCTACACACATTTTTTAAATGTCTAAGAGAGAGTATGAATATGGCAGTTTTGGTTTCTAAACCTGAAACTGCCATATTCATAAACACATTTTTTAAATACTAAATTTAATACTAAAACTAGAAAGTAGCATAGGCGTGATCTTGATTTCGTTCCAGTGGTTTTGATGAGTATGAAATGCTAAAATGCTAAAATGGAATAAAAATAATAGAAATTAAACAGACAAGTCAAGGCCCAGTTGGAGTCGTGAAATTTCACTAATGAGGATTTCAAAAAAGGAACTGCTAAAGCCTAAAATTTAGGCAATTTGTTTTTGACACAACAGGGATCATAGAGACGTGATGAAATATAATTTTAAAATTTAAAATATTTTTAAATAGTTAAAGATTAAATAATTTTTTAACTTAAAACAATTCAACTTCAATAAAATATCAAAATATTATGAAATTAAAATATTTTAACACTAATATTTTAAATATAAAGCTATGTCAATGTTATCAAGGCTAATGAGAGCTAAAACATCTATTTTTTTGCTTAAATTCCTACAAATTATAAACTTAAAAAAAAAAATATGAATGTAAACCATATGTATTAGTGATAAATCAAATTTTAAAAAATTAATATCATAGTTAATGAAAATAATAATGAAAAAAAGCTAAGTTTTTATTTTTTTTTTACTCAAAGAAAAACCATATGTTTGGTTTGAAATAACTTTCTTGAATCAAAAACTTATTTCTACAATCAAGTTAAAAGTTGAAATTTCTAACTTGTAACCTATTGATTCTAATTTTTACCATCTCCATTTCTAAAAGAAATTGTTCTCAGCCAATGCCTCCCAAAGATATTTCCAACTTAAATTATTTTTGTCAGAAGTCATTCATGACAATTAACTTTAGAATTATGACTCGAAGTCAAAAAAGATTCTCTATAAGTCATACCAAATGGACTCTTCATCCATATCTCATTTGTTTTTCAGTTGGTGCCACCTCCATATAGGACTCAAAAGCTTTTAATTTTTATTTTTATTTTTTAGGGGGGGTTAGGTTATAAATGATTTGGTGCTATATCATGCCTTTGTTTGCGCTGTGGCTTTTATGAAAGCATACATGAAATAAAGAGCTTTGTTTTCTTTTTCCAATTTATCTTCCTGTAGCAGATTTAAGATGCTTGAACTATACTATATGAAACTATATTAAGAAGAAGTGTATTTGCAGATGATGCAAGGTAATATCTGGATATCTTTGAACCCTCTGGGTTTTGCACAAAGCATGACTCTGGTTCTTCGGTTTCAAATCCGACCGTCTTATGGAAGAGCCACATTTGCCTCGGGACTCTCCTCATAACAACCAAGTTCCATTCCTCAGTTCAGAGGCCTTCGTGTTATACTTGCTGATGATGATGCTTTAAACAGAACCGTTACCAAGGCCTTGTTTGTTTCTAGGAATTCACTTTCCTGGAAACCATTTTCCTCACTTTCCCATGTTTGGCAATACATGGAAAGTGAGTCAAAGGAAATGTAATTCCAGTCAAAGGAAAATGTTAAGTTTAACATAAGGAAAGTGTTTTCCATTTTTAATTCTCGGAAAACACTTTCCTGACGTGGGCCAATGCTGCGTTGTCATGTTTTTACGTAACTGTTCATGTTAATTGCACTGTTCAATACAGTGCAATTAACATGAACAGTGTATTGCATACACTGTTCACTAAAAAAATAGTGAACAGTGCAGTTTTAGTGCACTGTTCACTTGCCTGCGGGGACTTTTTTTTTTTTTTTTAATGTGTGCTATTTTTTTAACATTAAAAAAAAATAGTTTAGAGTGAATTTTATACCTTAATATTTTATCCAATTTTATTACATGCTAAAAATATTATTAAAACTATAGTTTTTGTCGAATGTATTTCGTACGTAATGAAATTATAAATGGTTTCATAGAATAGTAAAAAATATTTCACAAGTTTATTTCTTTATAATATGATATGATATATATAGTTATATTTTATAAAATAAGCTATGTATGAATATAGAATATAATAAAAAAAAATTCATCATTATACATTTTAGATTTTATTTTTTTTATTGTAAGTGATTAAATATTTTATATATATTAGATAAATTTGAAAAAAAAAATTAATTTATTAATAAATTATTTTCCAATTCATTTTCCATAACACAACCAAACACTGGAAAGTGTTTTCCATAACACTACCAAACATCGGAAAATACTTTCCCGAAATTCACTTTTCAGGAATTCACTTTTCCCGGAATTCATTTTCCAAAAGGAATTCACTTTCCTGCAAACAAACGGGGCCCAAGAAGTTGCTTGAGAAGTTAGGTTGTGAAGTGACCGCTGTTTCATCCGGGTTTGAATGCCTTAGTGCTCTTAACTCTGCTGAAAATTCTTTCAGACTAGTTGTCTTAGATATTCAAATGCCAGAAATGGATGGGTTCGAAGTGGCAACGCGAATCCGGAAGATCCGAAGTCGTAGTTGGCCATTGATTATAGCTGTGACTTCCAGTGCTGAGGATAATGTTTGGGAGAGATGCCTGCAGATGGGAATGAATGGAATGATCCGAAAACCAGTTCTCTTACAAGGGATGGCAGATGAGCTTCAAAGAGTTCTTCAGCGGGCCGGCGAAGGATTGTGAAAATAAGTTGTAAAGATGACCGGACATTGTTTTATAGCGCAATCTTTCAAGGGTCATCACAGCTCTTAAATCAAACAAATCCAGCTTGGAGATGTTTAACTCTTAGCGTTATACTTCATGGTATACAAAGTGTAAACTTATACCTCTCTCTAACGCTAGAATTTCATAGAATGGATATTAACTCATGAGAAACAGTAATTTTTATATAACAGCAAAAGGAACCTGAAAAATTATTCAGAGAAGTGAAATAATACAGAGACTAAATCTTCCAGATGTGCTCAAGTTGGTTGGATATTTCTTGGCTCAGTTGCTTTTACTAATTGCTTTCGTCTCTGTGAAAAAATAGTAAACTTTCAGCATTCAGGAACAAAGGGTAGCCTACTTTGATCCAATGTGAAACGTCGAAAACATGATTTTTAATTGGGTCAGTCACTTGAGCTTATAGTAGTCAGAACTGGCCTGGGGTCTGATCTTAAAATCTCGAAAAGGGCTCAAGTTATGAGTTGCGGATCAGTCTGGATTTTCAAAACTTTTTTTTAGAAGGAAAGATATTTCCTAGATTTGATTTGGTTAAGTTTTAACATGAGTAAATTGGATTGTAGGAAAATTATTTGGGATTAACCATATTAATATCAAAGTAATATAAATTAAAACTTAACCAAAACTAAGTATAAATTAAAACTTAACCCGAATCTGATTTTAAATTACATATTCACTAAATCAAATCATCTTACTACATCTATAGTTAAGACAATACACATGCTTAGATGTAGGAGATTGTTTTCTGAACTATAATTATAACTATAATTAAAACTAAGATTACTTTTAACTTCGAAACCTTTTTGTGCTTAGATGTAGGAGATTGTTTTCTGAACTATAATTATGAAAGATATAATTTATTTTTGGGTTTGAAAATTGCATTTAAGTATGTTTTAAAAATGTGTTTTATTCAAAATAACATTAAATTGATGATTTTTTAATATTTTTCAATGATTTTGATACATTGATATTAAAAAAAAATATTATTTTTATATATTTTCAAGCGAAAAATGACTTATACTATAATACCAAATATACATGTATTTTTATAGTACTTTTGTGATTGAAAAAAACATGTCGAGAGTGTTTGGAAACGCGGTTGAAACCGTGTTTCTATAAATTTCAATTTGTTTTTGTTAAAAAAAATTTTATATGTTTTTAGGTCGTTTTGATGTTTTCATCTCAAAAATAATTTTTTAAAAATAAAACAAATATTATTTTAATATATTTTTAAATAAAACATATTTTAAACTATAACCCCGCTAATATAATTCAAAACAAACCCGAAGTTTTGATACGTGATAGGACACATGAAACAGTTCACTTCCAACTGGCTATGCTAATAAGACCAAACATCCAATAAGTCGACGTTTTATTTCTTGGCATCTTGTCCTCTTCTCTTCTTCATTGCTTCTCTCCCACGTACAACGAAAAATGAACCATTAGTTGTCATGCACATTTCATTATACATTATTTAGAAGGATCAACCCAGTTACTGATTTGAAATCTGATTCAAACTGAGTTTATTTTTTATCTAAATAAAAAATTAATTTAATTTAATTTAAATAGATTAATTTGTGACTCTTAATGGATCAATTAATAGATCAATTTATGACTCAATTGATTTAAGTAAACTATTATGAAATCTAGTAGTATCAACTCCAAAGATTTGTTTATATATTTAGAAGAATGTTGTGTAAGTTTTTTTTAAAACAATATTATTCAATTAAAAATAGAAATTTAACATGGCAACCCCACAACTTATCTTTAGACCGACAAATAGGATAAACGAAAAAAACAAAAAACCACCATCACCATTCCTCACCAAATGGCTCAAAGGACACACAACATTATTTTAGTGTGATTGGTAATGGAAAGCAAATTTTTTTTTTTAATGTTGTTATTTAATTAAAAATATATTAAAATAATTTTTTTATATATTTGTATATTAATATATTAAAAAACACCTAAAATCAATATTAATTTAATATTTTTTCAACCAGTCGTACTTCCAGCATTTAAAACAAATTAGCGTTCCCTCAAAAGTCAAATCTAATACATCAAATAATTGAACATTAATTCAATACACATATAATGCGTGTTTAATAGTGTGATAGCGGTTACTTTTCAAATAGCTTTTCATGCCGAAATACATGTCAATGATGTTTTTTTATTTTTTAAAATTTTTTTTTGACATCAGCACATCAAAACGAACCAAAAATACAAACCGCATTCAATTTTAACAAAAAAAAAATCAAAATTTGGCGAAACACATAGCCAAACATTGCCATAATCTATCTTCAATAGTAAATAAAATCATTGCAATTTAAATACGATTTAATTATTGAATGTGAATAAAATAAGGTATAATAATAAAATAGAGATCGTCGTCTCCTCACCCTATGTAAGAGATGACTGCTTTTGCACAAAACTCTTCACCTCACCGATCAACAAAGAAAATTCAGGCGATTCAGGCAGGCAATAAAACCCACGAAAAGCATTTGGATACTCTACCAAATGTACTTCTTTCCCAGATTCCTTCAGCCCCTCATGGTACCTCTTCTGCCAATCTTGCAAGGGATCAAACCCTCCGACAAAGAGTAACGTCGCAGGGAACTTCACGCCTGAAATATCCACCGCATTTGGTCCGAAAACATTAACCACCGAGTGGTTTCGGTCCGATCCCTCAGGCAGAAACGCCTTCCACATCCAGTCTGTACCTTCCAGTGATATTAAAGGAACCCCAACAAGCTTGATTTCTGATTCTGTTCTTTCTTCCCCTCCGAAAAATGGCTGCATTGCTATGAGTCCCTTGATCTTTATGTTAGAAAATGTGTGTTCACAAGCTTTGAGCACGACATGATGAGCCACGTTACCTCCTGCACTATCACCGGCAATAAAACACCTTCCAAGATCCAAATTTGCTGGGAAATTCTCGAAGGTCATGTCATCGATGTAATTCAATGCATCAAAGCCATCTTCGTACTGGCATGGGTACTTGTACTCAGGAGCAAGCCGATAGTTTATAGAGATAACAACTGCATTAATTTCACGGGCAAGTCGCCGGCAGAGTAGATCAAAAGATTTTGAGTTAGCCGCCATGAATGCGAAGCCCCCACCATGAAAGAATATGATCACAGGCAGAGCATCGGTAGTGGTGGTGGATGTGGGGGCGTAGAGGCGGAACCACAGGTTGCGGGTAGGGTCAATAGTGTCGTCGAAAGAGGAGACCCCATTGATTGGTTTGGCGGAAGCAGCGGCCTTGGGGTCGAAGATGTTCAATACGCTGCGGTTTACGGTGTGGTCGGAACGGCTGGCGGCGCGAATCCCAAAGGAGTGGGCGGCGAGGAGGAGCCTGGTCTTCAATGAGAGGCGAAGAGTTCTTGGTGTTTCTGCCATTATCAATTTTGGCTTGAATTGTAAATGTTAAGATAGTTTATATACTCACATGAAGAGAGTAAAAAAAAAAAAAAAAATTGATAATGGCAGAAACACCAAGAACTCTTCGCCTCCCATTGATTTGGATTTTTCTTGGGGTGGAATTTCTTGCTCCATCTGCGTTGAAGCCTGTGTTTTGCATCCAGAATTATTATTATTTGTGCTTTGTACATCCCAAAAAAAAAACAATTCTTTAAGTTATGTAACGTCATTGTTATTGTAGGAACATTACTATTATCTAAGTCCTAGACTTTGATCCCAAATTACTATGTGTCTCTAGACTTATTAAACTTTATTTACATGTGAACAAATTTATAAAAATAATTTGTTATATAACTGATTTATGAGTTTGATAAATTAACTCTAGTAGATATAGATCAATTCAATATAGTTTTTTTTTTTTAAGAATGTTTAATTAATTTTTTAAAAAATTAAAACAATATTGTTTAAGAAAAATTAATTAATAATAAAATCGATAGTGTGGGTTGATTTTATAAGTTTAAGTCAAAATTAATAAAACAAAAGATTTGAAATTTAATTAATTATTAAATAACATGTTAATGGTTAGATACAGTTTCTTCTTTATAGATAACCATGAGAAAAAATTAACATAAAAACAAATCTTAATTTTTTTTTAATAAATTAGGCAGGATTGAGTTTTTCTAAGTAATTAATAATTTTATCTTTATTAGCTTAAACAAAGATACTTATTAAAAGGATAGATTAGAAAATGTCTTAAGGGCAATTTAAGAGTAATTAAACTTGTAAAAGCATGTTGAAGACGATATCTAAAATATAAGGACTAATTGGGAAAATTCTTCAAAGAAAAAGGACTACTTTTTTATGGGATGGTGGGGGAGTTTCTCGGAATTGAAATGGTCAAGGATGCAGAGAAGTGTCATCATTCCCATCACTGCTAACTTGGAGTGGATCAGATAATGATGGTCAATGCTTTGCTACAGCTCTTGAAGCTAAGCTTCAGGCTCTTACATTTTCAGGCCAGCTTTTTCCAAAGTTTCAACAATGGGGTGGGTCCACACGTTAACTCAGACAGCAATTAGCTTCTGATTCTTTTGTTGAAGTTTTTAATTATATGCAGCGCTAGACAAAAGAAAAGCAAATTTGAGGTGTACAGCAACTTGCCATATCTTATAATATAATATTTGGATGATCAGTGCTTGCTTTTCTGATTGAATCGAATCATCTGGAGCTCAACATCTTGCAACTTCCTTTTTATTTTTAAACCATATATTCTTCTCTGAGGTTACTTAAATTAAATATTGATGCGTAGCTTTTATTTATTTATTAATTTATTTTTAAATACTGACCTTAAAAAAATATTGAATTTGTAGGGATTGGAAGTTGGAGTGGATCAGATAATGAAGTGAGAGGCATAGCTTTTTCAAAGTTTCAACAATGGGGTGGGTCCACACGTTAACTCAGTCAGCAATTAGCTTCTAATTCTTTTGTTGAAGATTTTTATTATATGCAGCGCTAGACAAAAGAAAAGCAAATTAGATAAAGTTTGTGGCTTTCTTTCTAGCAACTTCCTTCTTCTCAAACAATACAATAATCTTTGCTACTGTAACATTCTCTTCCAAATCTCATCTCATTATACCATTGATTTCCCAATTTCCCTCATCAAATTTCTTAAACCTTTCTGATGATCAGTGCTTCCTTTTCCGATTGAATCGAATCATCCGGAGCTAAACATCTTGCAACTTCCTTGTTATTTTTAACCATATATTCTTCTCTGTTCTTGTTTTTCTTCCTGAATACTACTTAAGCGAACCAGCACTTGGAGCACAACTTGAATCCAGGTAGATTATTTATACTCCATCTTCTTCATTTTGTTTTTCACATGAAACTCTGGTTTGAATCTTTCAAGGAAAACACAAGTTGTAGAAATTCTAATGAGAAACTTTGGAGTTAGGATCATCAACAGCTTCCAAAAATAAATAATTTGATCTTTCTCAGTTGTAACAATCCATGCCTTAAGGAGTTCATAATAAATTGACCCCAAGTTAACCTTGAATTCATTTTTTTTTCTTCTTAGTTTCTTTGCTGTTTGGAACTTATTATTTTAGTTTCAACCTTCCTTTTCTAATTAATGTACTTCCATTAATTTTTATTCAATATTTTGACCCTTTTTATCTGTAGGACAAAATGGGTAGATCAGATGATCCGTTTTGGAAGGAAGTTGAAGATATGAATGATGGAAGCATGAAGTGTAAGTTTTGTGGGCATTTATTTGCCGATGGTACTTCCATTTCGAGGATAAAATGGCATTTATCAGGAGAGAAAGGGCATGGTGTTGGCATTTGTGGTCAGGTGCCTAAAGAAGTTCAAGGAGCAGCCTTTCTAGCTATGCGTGGTGGCAACAAAAGACATAAAAGCATAGCAAGTTCAAGCATGGAATACACTGGTGAAGGATCTTTTCAGCAAGTTGACAGAAGTGTCTCTCCTTGGAGACTCAGAGCTGATGCTCATGAGAATAGAGGAGAAGCAACACAAGGAACAGATGTAGTGGATCAATTTGTTGATGGCACTTGGGTTCAGATACACTCTGCCCTTTCAAAGGAGCAGCAGCTGAATGAAATCTCTACCTATTTAATGCAGGAAGATGAGGATGTGGAGCGTCTGCATGATGGATTTGAAACTGTAGCGAGAACAGAACAAGTGCAGCATCTGGAGAGAGGTAGCTCTTGTGAGAGGCCATCAATTAATCAAGCTGATGAGCCTCGAGGAGATTCATCCCAACCAACAGATCCATTGTTTCTTGATCATGGAAGATATTATGACCACCTATTTGCTCCATCAGTAAACAATGATGTCGTTATGTATGATGTGCAGAACATGGTTAGAGTGAGGACAGAACCAGTGGAGGAGGAGGGTGTGGAGAATAGTGGAAGATTAGTGCAGCCTGACGCTGGAGCTAGATCTTCTATAAGCCTTAAATACAACACAAGTGAGACTAGAGGAGTTCCATTACCTACTAGCTCTATAAAGCCAGTGGGTCGAGCATTTGAAGAGAATAAGAAGGTGATATGGTCTTTGTTAATGGATGATGAAGTCCCAACCATTGGCATTTATGGGATGGGGGGGATTGGTAAAACGACAATACTCAAACATATCTATAATGAGCTTTTACAAAGACGAGATATTTGTGATCATGTTTGGTGGGTGATTGTGTCTCAAGATTTTAGCATTACTAGATTGCAGAATCTCATAGCTAAATGTCTTCATCTAGACCTTGCAAACGAAGATGATGATGTGCATAGAGCTGCCAAATTGTCAGAAGAATTAAGGACGAAACAAAAATGGATTCTCATTTTAGATGATTTGTGGCACAATTTTGAGCTTGATGAAGTGGGAATTCCTGTGCTGTTGAAAGGATGCAAGCTGATTATGACAACTAGATCAGAAACGGTTTGTCATCAGATGGCTTGCCACCACAAAATCAAAGTGAAGCTACTTTCGGAGGGAGAAGCTTGGACTTTGTTCATGGAAAAACTTGGACGTGACATAGCACTTTTACCAGAAGTGGAAGGAATTGCGAAAGATATTGCTGGGGAATGTGCTGGTTTGCCATTGGGAATTATTGCAGTGGCAGGAAGCTTGAGGGGAGTGGACGACCCACATGAGTGGAGAAATACATTGAACAAATTAAGAGAATCAGAATTTAGGGACATAGATGATAAAGTATTCAGGTTATTGAGGTTTAGTTATGATCGGTTAGGTGATTTAGCACTAAAGCAATGTCTCCTGTACTGTGCATTATTTCCTGAAGATGATATGATTGCAAGGGTGGAGTTGATAGGTTATTTGATCGATGAGGGAATTATTAAAGGAAAGAGGAGCAGGGGAGATGCATTTGATGAGGGCAACACGATGCTTAATAGACTTGAATATGTCTGCCTATTGGAAAGTGCTCAAATAGATTATGATGATATTAGACGTGTCAAGATGCATGACTTGATTAGGGACATGGCCATCCATATACTGCAAGACGAATATCAAGTCATGGTTAAAGCAGGTGCGCAATTAAAAGAGTTGCCAGATGCAGAGCAGTGGACGGAGAATTTGACGATGGTTTCACTAATGAGAAACGAGATCGAAGAAATTCCTTCCAGCTATTCACCAAGGTGTCCCTATCTATCAACTCTATTTCTATGTGATAATAAAGGGTTGAGATTTATTGCGGATTCATTTTTCAAGCAATTGCATGGGCTTAAGGTCCTCGATCTGTCTTGGACAAATATTGGAAATTTGCCAGACTCTGTCTCTGATTTGGTGAGCCTCACAGCATTATTGCTCAATAATTGTGAGAAATTAAGACGTGTTCCATCATTAGAGAAGCTCCAGGCACTGAAGAGGTCGAGTCTCTCTAATACTGCACTTGAAAAGATACCACAAGGAATGGAATGCCTAACCAACCTGAGGTATCTTATAATGAATGGATGTGGTGAAAAGGAGTTTCCTAGTGGTATATTACCAAAACTCTCTCAACTGCAAGTCTTTGTACTAGAAGAGTTTATGCCGCAAGATGATGCTCCGATAACAGTTAAAGGAAAGGAAGTAGGATCCTTGAGAAATTTGGAAACTTTGATGTGCCATTTCGAAGGTTTTTCTGACTTCGTGGAGTATCTCAGATCTCGGGATGGGATCCTATCATTAAGCACATGCAAGATTTTAGTAGGAGAGGTGCGTAGATATTCAGACCAATGCATTGAAGAGTTTCCAAGTAAAACAGTTGGGTTGGGTAATTTGAGTATCAACGGAGATAGAGATTTTCAGGTCAAGTTCTTAAATGGCATTCAAGGACTGATTTGTGAATGCATCGATGCAAGAAGTTTATGTGATGTTTTGTCATTAGAGAATGCAACTGAACTGGAGCGCATCAACATTCGGGAATGCCATAACATGGAGAGCTTGGTTTCATCTTCTTGGTTCTGCTCTGCTCCACCACGATTGCCACCATATAATGGTATGTTTTCTGGTCTTAAAGAGTTTTATTGTTACAAGTGTAAAAGTATAAAGAAGTTGTTCCCGCTTGTGTTGCTGCCAAACCTCGTAAACCTGGCAAGGATTGATGTTAGTTATTGTGAGAAAATGGAGGAGATAATAGGAACAAC
This sequence comes from Populus alba, assembly GCF_005239225.2. NCBI lineage: Eukaryota > Viridiplantae > Streptophyta > Magnoliopsida > Malpighiales > Salicaceae > Populus > Populus alba. The sequence goes on from NC_133302.1 coordinate 5,920,062, forward strand.
AGATGAAGAAAGCAGCACCTCCAATTCCATCACGGAAGTCATTCTCCCAAAGTTAAGAATTTTGAAATTGTTTGATTTACCAGAACTGAAAAGCATTTGCAGTGCAAAACTGATTTGCAATTCTCTTAAAGATATTAGTGTAATGTATTGTGAGAAGCTGAAGAGGATGCCAATTTGTCTTCCGTTGCTTGAAAATGGCCAGCCATCTCCTCCCCCTTCTCTTAAAACAATCAAGGCATATCCAGAAGAATGGTGGGAGACAGTAGTGGAGTGGGAGCATCCTAATGCAAAGGATGTCCTTCGTCCCTTTGTAATGCCTTTGTAATGTAATATAATATAGTGTGCTTCCAATTACATAAATAACAATTTTCATTTTTTTTTCATTAAAGACTATTGAATTGTCATATTTTTTTTTAACTCAATAGATAAATAATTATAATTTGAAGTTTTGATTAATATTATATTTTCATCCTATTAAATTTCTCCAAGATGAAAATCCAAAAAATCAAAAAATACTATATTGATTTATAAATCATCAGTGAAAGTATTCTTCTACACACATTTCTAAAAATGTCCAAGAGAGAGTATGAATATGGCAGTTTTGGTTTCTACACCTGAAACTGCCATATTCATAAACACATTTTTTAAATACTAAATTTAATACTAAAACTAGAAAGTAGCATAAGCGTGATTTTTAAAAATTTTATCCCTATAAAATCTCCCTCTGGTTGTTTGAAGCTAAAGCTTGATTGCGTTCCAGTGGTTTTGATGAGTATGAAATGCTAAAATGGAATAAAAATAAGACAAGTTAAGACCCAGCTGGAGTCGTGAAATTTCATTAATGAGGATTTCAAAAAAGGAACTGCTAAAGCCTAAAATTTAGGCAATTTATTTTTGATACGACGGGATAATGAAGACGTGATGAAATATAATTTTTAAAATTTAAAATATTTTTAAAAATTATTATTTAAAATAAAAAACATTTTAAAAAGAAAAGTATGTTATTGTTTTCAATATTCACGTGTTTACATTTTCTAGGCATCTTCGTCCAAGCTTCATAATTGGGGTGGTCCACATGTTAACTTCCTAGCAATATTTATACCTTTTTTATAATTAGATACACCATTGATTTTTGGTTTTATAATATGATACTTCATGTTTATCATGATAAGTCAAAACAATTATATTGATTTAATACATATAAAAGTCATAAATATTCCATCTTAAATTAAGCAAACTTGATAGATATAACTTAAGAAATGAGGCAAAGAGTTAGCAGGGAGTAGTGGAGATAGAAGACCTGATATTTGCCTCATCAACTAGGCAGAGAGTAACGACATACGCCTTTTTAATATCAAAAGCTAAATTAATAGTCTTTGAGGTTACTTAAATTAAATATTGGTACGTAACTTTTATTTATTTATTCCTAAATAATGACCTTAAGAATGATAAATGAGTGTTATAGTTAATCTGTAATATAAAAGATTTTAGGTATTGTTTGATATGTCATTTTGATTTTCTTTCTAAAACCAAATTTTAAAATAGACACATAAAATTTATTGGTTTGGATAAAAAATTTAATTATTTGATAATCTTAAATTTTTAATACTAAGAAGCTCGCCACATATATGTCACAAGCAATTATTTGGTTGAATAATATATATATAAATCAAGAAGTTTATTAGACTTATTATTCTGTAAATTTGTTTTCTGAGTGTTGAGCATTTTAAACGACCATGTGATCGGAGAGATTTGATTCTCATATAATTGTTAGCAGCATATTTGTGAGCCAAGAAATATTAATGAATAAAAAAACTTTCATTTTTTATTGTCGGCTGGAAAGTGAATTGAACATTTATTACTTGAGTTTTCTTCTCCATTTTATTGAATAAAAATGATTTTTTTTTCTGATTTTATTAAGCTTTTTTATAAGCTTGATAATTTATCAGATAAATTTAGCAGAGTCGTATGTATGCTGGTCAAAAGTCACTCCCATCAATAAGATGGAGTAGCATGAACAATTTATTTATTTATTTTTGGTTTCTGCTAACGATTTATTTGATGATTAATATCGATTTATTTCCACTTTGTAGTATACCATAGTAGCCTAGGTGTGTTTTTCCGGAATTTGTTATGAGCATTTTTTCAATCTGCTGGGGGTGATGTTGGTGGGCTTGGGCTAGGAGCATGGTTATTTTTAATCTTGGGCTTTTGGCGAGGCTTCACGCTGCTACCTTTTTAGTTCATGAATTTGAGATTAAAAAAATCACCAAAAAGTTTGGAAAAAGATAAAAAGTTATTGGTTTATAATTTTTTAACAACAAAAAACATGATCTTTGTATTAATGGAAAAATCATGTGCAGATTGGATAGCAAATCATAAGGGCGTTTTTGAGATTGTGGTAGTGGTTATAGTTTAAAGTGTTTTTTATTTAGAAATACATTAAAATAATAATTTTTTAATTTTTTTTTAATTTTTTATTGATATAATACATCAAAATGTGACGCGGGACAACAAATAAAAAGAATTAAAGCTAGAAAAGAAAGAAGCTTTAGAGAAAGAAAGAAGCTAAAAAAGAGGAAGAGAGGGGATTGGAGAGATGCAAAACTTGCAAATTTTCATTAATCATTCAAAGTCCCTTAACATTTAGAAAAGTAGGGTATTTATACTAAAACTCTAACTAGAATAAGCGGTTGGGCTTATAGCCCACTAAATAAAATACTTAACATTAATTAAATCAAGCCCAACAAATAAAGCCAAATTAATAAAACTCATCTAAAAATTCATATAAATTAAACCCAAAAACATAAGTTAAAGCCTAATTTCTCAATGGTTTGGACTATCCTCCATCGTCGATGATCATATGTTTAGAGGTACAATTTAAAGACACTACAATATTCCTCTTTACCTATATCCCTAAATTTTTGGATGACTAAAGGTTTAGAGGTACAATTTAAAGAGATATGACCAAAACCTAGACAATTAGTACACTTAACCATTAAACTCACCTTAGACACTTCATTAACAACTCGTTTGCTTTTATCTTTCTTATAAAGTTGGGAGTTACTAGGATTAGGTACGTGGAGTGGAGCATCTAACAAAGAATCACTACTTCTGAATTGGGACCTAATAGGGATACTATAAGAGTCCTGATGATTCTTCCACTGATTCTTTGTGAGCAACTTGTAGTCTTTAACTAAGGTATAAGCTTGGTTAAGGGTAGATACACCTTGAAATACAACTTCTCTTCTAAGATCATCATTTAAGCCTCTACAAAATCTATGCAAAGTCATGGCTTCACTCTCTCTTATGGCACATCTAATCATGTAGTCGTTAAACTGCCTTATATACTCATTGATAGAATTATTCCCTTGTCTTAGATTGTTCTATTGGTCTAAGAGTTTATTCCTATAAGACTCGCTCATCAAAGTCATCGTGTTTAGAGTAACCTAAATGATGGTCATATTGGTGTCGCTCAGAGTGATCTTGTCCATAATGATTATTCTTGTGATATTTATTGGTCCTTGAGTGCCTTATTCGAAAACTCTCTTGGGGCTCAATTCTTCTAAACATGTTGATCACCTAAGTTTGCAGTTCCTTTGAAATGATCATCAGAGTATCACTAAAGGTTGAGTCTACAGTAAGTGTAAACTTGAGCTTAGACACTAGATGATCGTGACACAAATGCATGCAATACTAACTTATAAATGGAATTGAGATCACAAATGGTTCTTGCATGTAAAATCACAATACAAAAAATAAAGCTAATTTTTTTTTTTAAATGTGGAGATTAATCAAGAACAAATTACACTAATAAAATTGTAAGCATGTAATACTAGATTTTTTTTTTTAAGTGTAAATGATTAATCAAACACGATGTCACAAGCGAAAGAGGTTGATGAACATAATTAACCATAAAAATGCTAGGTGAGATTTTTTTTTTTTTTGGCACAAAAAGAAATATTAATGATAATTTCGAATACTAAGTGCAATACCAAAGAAGTAAAAATCAACAAACCAAAGAGTAGAGTAATTTACCGACCAAGATTTAATTGTGGAATTTATCGCGGATGGACCGTAGATTATGTAGCAGCTGATGTGGCAATAGTTGATGACATGGCGATTCTGCTGACGTGGCGAACAGTGGTGTAGCTGTCTGAACTGCTGATGTGGTTCCGGGGTGATGACGTGGCTCCAGGAAGCTGACGTGGCAGCTGACGTGTCTCAGTTAATTAAAATTTAGTGTCTGTTTCTTTCTTCCTTGGCTGCTGCGATTTGTGGCCACTGGCTTCTGTGACCTGTTGTCGCTGTTGTCGGCGACGGCGCACGAAGCCTGCTGGTTCTGATGGGTCTGGCGGTGCAAGGGCAGAGGTGGTGGTGTCTGTGGTGGTTGCGGCTGCTGGTTTGGAACCGAAGACAAGGAACTGCTGTGGGAGCGGCGCCGCGGGTTGTTAAGGCAGTGAACCGGCGTGTCCTTTTGATCGTTGGTTGTGACCGGCGTTGATGTTGAATGGCCGATCGATCTGTGGGATTGATGTCTAGGTATACCGGTGGTTACGGCTGATGGTTTGGAACCGAAGACAAGGGCGGCGTTGCGTGTTGTCGTTGGTGGTTTTGTGCTGCTGAAGCCGGAGATCCACTGATGTCTCCTACGGTGTCAGTCTGGTGGTTGCTGCTGGTCTGTGTCGGAGGTAGCAACTCGGCGTGGATCGGTGGACTGATGTGCAGGAGTGCCGCTGTGACGGGTTGAGGCGCCGCTGTGACTGGATGAGACGTCGCAGATGGCAGGGGCACCGCTGCTGGAAACCCGGTTACAGTCGCGGATGAACAATAATTTTTTTTTTGGATGAATAGTAACTTTTTTTTTTCCAGATTAATTGTAACACATAGATCGATTAATTGTAAGAACAATTAAAAACCGTGCTCTGATACCAAATTTGACGCGGGACAACAAATAAAAAGAATTAAAGCAAGAAAAGAAAGAAGCTTTAGAGAAAGAAAGAAGCTAAAAAAGAGAAAGAGAGGGGATTGGAGAGATGCAAAACTTGCAAATTTTCATTAATCATTCAAAGTCCCTTAACATTTAGAAAAGTAGGGAATTTATACTAAAACTCTAACTAGAATAAGCGGTTGGGCTTATAACCCACTAAATAAAATACTTAACATTAATTAAATCAAGCACAACAAATAAAGCCAAATTAATAAAACCCGTCTAAAAGTTCATATAAATTAAACCCAAAAACATAAGTTAAAGCTCAATTTCTCAATGGTTTGGACTATCCTCCATCGTCGATGATCATATGTGTGCGTAAATAATGTTTTCGGTTCGGTGTCCCCATCAAAATGATTTGAAAACATAATAATAATAATTTTTAATAAAAAAATCAAAATTTATAAATACATAATTTACACAACATTACCAAACACAACTTTTATAATAGATGTTGAAGTTTCCTACTGCACTGAAGCTCCCTCTCATTGTTTGAAGTAAATGCAAGATTGTGTTCGTGGGGTTTCTACCCCCAGAATATGAAGTTATTTTCTAAGAGTGTGTTTGGTATTGCAGTAGCGGTTGCGGTTGTGGTTTAAAAAAAGTTGTTTTATAAAAAGTACTTTTAGTTGAGGTTGGTTTGAAAAAATAGGTGTTTGGTTAAAACTGTGGTTGAAATTGAGGTTTTAAAAAAGTAGTTTTAATGTGTTTGGTTAAGAATGTTTTTAAAATTGAGGTTATAAAATAATTTTAAAAAATATATATTAATATTAATGTTTTTTAATTTAAATATTATGGATTTAACTATTACTATTACATCATGAAATAAATGACACTTTTATATATAAAAAAATTATTTTAACAAAAAACTATCTACAATTTCATTACGTACAAAATTCATCCGACAAGAACTACAAAATTAGGTAAAATATTATCAAGAATAAAATTAAGATTACATTACGAGTAAATTTAATTCACTTTAAACTAATTAAAAAAAATAAAAAAAAATTATTGTTCACGTGAACAATACGAGTGAAATTAATTACCTACATAGGTTATAAAAAAAAAAAAAAAGTGTTCTGCGAACAGTGGAGGCATGCTCCACTGTTCACTGAACAGTGGATGAATGCCTTCACTGTAATAAATAAATATATTAAAAAAAAAAAAAAACTGTTTAGTGAACAGTGGAGCATGATCCACTGTTCACAACAGTAGCATAACTTTGGACGCGCAAAAAGCAGGCAGGAGCTGCTTCTTCTTTTCTCACATTTTAAACAATAATACGCGTTTATTAATTACCAAACGGCTTGTTGCTTGAAATCGCAGGAAACGTGGAAGCCACCACGTTACCAAACGGGCTCTATTAAGGCTTTCTGCCCAGCAGCCACTAGCCTTCTTCTATCTGCCTAGCTGTGATATAAAACAATTTTAGTCTATATTTGAAGGAATAGCATCCACGAGGAAGTCCATATTAAATGCGCAGGCCTCCTGTTTCTTCCATATTAAATGGGGCCCATTCATGTGTTAGGTTGGAACCCTTAAACTGTTTTTGCCACAGTTCTTCGACTAGGTTCTGGAATTCATTTTATAAAAACCTATAGATTTTGTATCGATTCGTGGGTATATAATAAAAATTCCTTTTTATGTTAAGATTTAATAGTTTAGTACGTCACCGTTATACTAAATATTCAACTAGAGTATCCAAAACTTAACTACGTTTTATTAAATTAATATTTTATTTGATTCAATAAAAAATTTAATACGAGAAAGATTTTAAGTATAGATTTTGACTTGTTTATATATTTTTTAAATTGATTTTTAAAAAAAAAAAAATTCATTATTATCTTTCCTTACGGTAAATAAAAAAACATATTTCATTGTTCTTTTTAGAAGATATTTGGAATCATTTGCTGGATCTATTTTCTGTTTTTATTTTCAGATTTTGAAATGACCCCTCAGAAAACAATTCCAACCAATTATTTGCCATGGAATTTGGACGCTGTATAATTCCAAGTGGGCATGCTGCATTTCTTACCCTGGTGGAGCAAGAATCGAGGTAGCTTGTTTCTGGCTTTTGCTTCTCTTGATATGATTTGTTGGGCTAGTTTCTAGTTTTTTTAGTATTTTTATATTGTGTTAGTTATTATGGTTTTGATTTTGAATCATTTATTTATCTGTATTGATTTGATTTTTTTACTGTAATATTGCTCTCGAGTATATTGTTATCGTTGAATTTTTTTTAATAATCATTTGTGTTATTTAAAAATGATGAATGATTTTTCAAAAGCGGAAATTATGGGAATTGAACTTCCAATTGAGTTATTAAATGAAATAAGAATAATTAAAATACCAAATGTGTGTTTTTTAAGTTTTTTCTGTCTTCATTAAAAAAAAAAAAAAACTAAAAGGATTGGTTAATCAATTCCTCAAGATTTTTTAATTTGTATTTTAAAGTTTTTTCTGTCTTTATGAACAACATAAAAAATAAACTAAAAGAATTGGTTAATCCAAAGACGCGTGTTTCTAAAGGTTGTTTTTTTTTGTTACTTTTGTATGCTTTCCCCTGTTGCTAATATCCACCTCAGCATGTGGCATCACTCTGTTATAAACACCTCGGGTATATTGGTAAAATAGAAAAACATTCACTATAATTTGTCTCACAAAAATTTCATGGTTAAGTAAAATCACTCTGCTCTAATATACACACTCAAAGGCAGAAGCATAAGAACTACCATACACTCCTGCAAGCGAATATTGGTAATGGCGTTGACTCAAAACCTTTAATTTGTCTTTTAATTTCTTTTTATCCCAATTAGTAATTGCTACCTTGAGAATATTGACTGGTTTATATTTACAGTCATAATGTGTTTTGTAAAAATTTTGATTTTTAAAAAATTAATTTTTTAATATTTTTAAATTATTTTGATGTGCTGATAAAAAAAAAAATAATTTTATGTATTTTTAAATAAAAAATATATTTTTAATTATGCTATTCTTTTTAGAAAATTTCATGTGTTCTAAGTTTCAACATTGGAGCGGGTCCACACGTTAACTTTATATATCTTATAATATATCAAACAATACGTTAATTAATTATTATTGAGGCGACCTTACTAATTAAATAATATTATGTAAAAGAGATAGCGACTGTAACATTCTCTTCCACATCTCATGATCAGTGCATGATAGAAAGCAGCACCTCCAATTCCATCACGGAATTCATTCTCCCAAAGTTAAGAACTCTAGCATTGTATTAAAATTAGCTAGCTTTCTTGATTTCTTGGCGGTAGAAATAACAGTACTATTATTAAAATTAAAATAATAATAAAAAAAAATCTGTTCAGACTTTTATCATGTACCAATGGAGAAAACACGGTAGATGTTTCTCTGTTTTGTTTTTTTTTTTTTTTAAATAAAAAAAACATTTTTATTTTTAATTTCATTTAATAATTTATTTTAATAAGCTTTTTATGAAGCTCTTATTATCCAAAAAAAAAAAGACGATTCAATAAAGAGTTGATGTTTGACTTAACAAGATTTTGTTCAATTTAATTAATTAAAAATAAATGAAATTTCTACAAACAAATTTAATATTAAAACTAGAAAGAAGCATAGGCGTGATTTTTAAAATTTCAATCCCTATAATTTTTTGCATATTATATTTTGTATTTTTTATTTTGGTTTAAAATTTTATTTTGTTTATTTTTTTTATTCACAAGTTAATTTGAGATGAAAGAAAAAAAGTCACCCAAAAAAAACTTGGAAAAAGATAAAAAGTTCTACTGCAGTGGGATAAAAACTGGTGTGCAGATTGGATAGCAAATCAAGCTTCACAGTAGATGTTGAAGTTTTCTACTGCACTGAAGCTCCCTCTGGTTGTTTGAAGCTGATGCTTGATGGCGTTCCATGCGCATTCTAAATGTTCTATCATTGGGATAAAATGCTAAAATGATTAAAAAAAAAAATAGAAATGAAAGGGTATTTTTGAATTGAATTTCCAAGGTATTTTCCAAAGGACCTTTTTTTCTTGAAATAATTAATATGTAGAATGGTTAATTACTCCGTTAAATGTAATAATACGTATCCTTCTCTGTTGCATCATTTATCAATTCTATGCATCTGTAAAAATACTAATCATTTTTGTAATCTTAAATTTGCTCATATTCAATAATATATCATTTTTTCAATCATTTTTGTTAAAAATCAGGTGCAAAACATAATTTTTTTTTTTTTATGAAAATAGTCCTTTAAATCAACACGGATATTCTTATTCGATAGATAAATAATTATAATTTGAAGTTTGATTAATATTATATTTTTATCCTATTGAGTTTCTCCAAGATGAAAATCCAAAAAATAAAAAATAAAATACTATATTGATTTATCATTAAAGTAACCTAATAAAATAATAGATCTATTCACTATTATAGATCATTTTATATCATTAATTATAAATAAATTATTTAAATATATATATATATATATATATAAAATACAGATTAAAAATAAAAAGAGAGAGAGAGAGAAGACACATTCTTGAGTTTATCTGTACATAGTATTTAGAATCTTGATGAATGAAACTAGCATTCTTAATTTCTTGGGATAGAAAGAAAAGAAATATTATTAAAATTAAAAAAGAAAAAACTGCCCAGGCTTTTACCATGTACCAGGAGAGAAGACACTATAGATTAAAATAGTCATAAATATTCCATCTTAATTAAGCAAACTTGATAAATCAATTACACAAATCTTACTTAATACATATTAAAGTTTGTGAAGATTGAATAACTAGACTTAATTTTTGAGTTATTCTATAATAAAATATATTATTTTAATATATTTTTAAATAAAAAATATTTAAATTTTTTAAAAAATAACAATAACCACGTTTATTTTCGCATTATTAAAATCATTTTAAAAATAAGGATGCACTCTAGTATTTTAATCACAATTTTCCACTCACATGTTGGATTGTTGTGATTCTTTACGTGTTATCTTGAGAATGTTTTGTTTTTAAAAATTTTCATTTGTTTTAAATAATTTTTTATATTTTTATATTTTTTTAATAATTTTAATCATAATTATTTTAATTTGTTTTAAATTAACCTCTAATGAGGATTTCGAAAAAAGAACTCCTAAAGCATGTACGTGGCTGCCTAAGAAGTCCTGTAATTTAGGTTTTTAATGAAAACGTGTGGGATCATAGAGACGTGATGAAAAAGGAGGGCTGCCTCCTTTAGAAAAAGGGGTTTTTTTGGCAATTGCGCCAGAAAAAAAAAAGGAAAAAAAGAAAAAGGAGAACATGCAAGGAAAGAAATGGCTAATTAATACAGTGATGGGCAGAGGAAAATCAAGAAAAAAATAATTGAAAAAATAAAATCATAAAAAAAGACTAATTAAATCAATTAAAATTTTAAAAACACTTGTATTTTACATCCAAAATTATTATTATTATTATTATTATTTGTGCGTTCTTTAAGTTATGTGTGTGTATATATATATTCTTTAAGTTATGTAACGTCATTGTTATTGTAGGAACATTACTATTATTTAGAGGTGAGCAAAAAAATTGATAAACAGATTTAAATGAGAAAACCGATCAAAAATTAACCGAAAAAACCGAACCGAGAAAAAAAACCGATTAAACCGATTAGAATTTTTAGAAAAACTTCCGGTTCGGTTCGGTTTTCGGTTTTGTGCTGTTGAAACCGGTAAACCCAAACCGAATCGAACCAGTTCTAATAAAAAAAATACTATAAATAGAAAAAAAATATTTGCCTTCAGTAACCTAACCCTAGCGCTAGCAGTGCGGCCGCCCCTTCTCTTTCTCTCAAACATCAGAGACACGCTCAGTTAAATCCCAACCCTAGCACCCGCAATCGCCGCCTCTCCCTAGATTCTCAAACACCAGAGACACGCCAAGCATTAGCTGAAATCCTAACACCAGCACCCTCGGCCGCTCCCCCCTCTCCTTAGAGTCTTAGACTCTCAAACACAGACAACCAGAGAAACGTCAAGCATCAGCTGAAATTTGAAAGTTGAAACCAATCAAGCCTCTCAAGTCTCAACAATAGATCAACGTGTCCCGATTGCGTAGTTTAGTCAATGGGGGAGCTGAAAATCTAGATAGTGATACTTCATCCTTAAGCTTTCTTGGATCTCCTGGAAGTTTTAAGTGGGAAGGGTTTCATGGATCATCTAGTCCGCTTATGTCTGAAAATAGAATGTCTCAGGTACCCGTCTCTTGTTCTTAACCTTGACTATTTAACACAGAATTGTTGAATGACTCTCAGCTAAAATTCTTTTTGTGCTGTACTTTTATAGAATAAAGATTATGAAGTTGCCCTTGTCGGGGCTTTTAGAAGAGAAAAGGATAAGGACATAGCTTTGAAGGCATTGACAGCTGAAAATCAAGCAGTTATGCAACTGGTATGTGCGAAACATATTGCTTGGATTTAATTAATGATCTGAAATTTTTTCTGATTTTTTTTTGGAATGCACTAGACCAAACAGAGAGAGAATGAGATAAAAAGCTTAAAAATGATACTACGATTCCGAGAGGCAGGAGTTAAGAGGCTAGAGGCAGTTTCTGCTGGAAAGATTTCAGCTGAAACACACTTGTTGAAAGAAAAGGAGGAGCATCTGAAGCAAATTGAAGTTTTACGAACCCAGGTTGATCGCAACCAAGAAGTCACAAGATTTGCCACAGAAAATTTGCACCTAAAGGAAGAAATTAGAAGGCATGTCTTTTTCAGCCTCTTTAACTCTCTTTCTCAGTAAAGTGGCAAATTATATTGGTCTCGATACATATACATTGGTTGTCAATTCAATGAAATTCGAGCTGGATGTAGATTTATGTCAAAATAAGGCTAAAAAAAGTTAATAATATTAGCTACTAAAACCAACAAACATCTCTGCTAGCCATATCTAAGGTAACCATTTGTAGTTTTTTATTGGGTTTTTATTTTCCTGTATTGCTTGCGTAAATATTTGTGATTGCTTTAATTGGGTTTTTATTCTTCAGCAATGAAAGGAATGTTTGTAGAATTGAAAACCCATGTTTGTGCTTATTTTCATTGATAATTGAAAACCCATGTTTAAGCACTGAAAGGAATGTATATATTTTGATCTAGTGCTTGCGGCATTGCAAATTAATTAGTCAGAATTGCAAATTAATTATTTTCTGTTTCTTCAAATTAGTCAAATTGACAACAACAATACAAGGAAGTGGAGAATATATAAAACTGTTTTCCAAACCACGTAGGCAGAATTGAAAACCCATGTTTGTGCTTTATTTTTGTTGATAATTAAGGAAATGAGAGATTCCTTAAATGTATTTTGATCTTCAGTGTATGTGTTGGTGGAAAATCATATTGATTTTATTCTTTATATGAAAAATTGTTTCAGCTTCTATTTGGATTTTTGTTTCCCTGTTCAGCTTCCTATTTTCATTCTATTGCTTGGAATTTCTCTTGAAAATTGCTCAAATCTGATGTGGAATACTTTTATTTTTATATCTTCTAATTTAATTCATCAAGTTATAATTTTATATTTTTAATTTCAGGTTTTGATGGTGACAATTGGACTATTGGAGTATTTTATGATAATGTTATTTGTTGTTTTTGTTAAGCCCTTTGAAGGCAATGCTTTGTAATTTGTATTTTAACTTGTTGGTATGCGTTATTTAAACTTATCTGCAGCGGGAGTCCTGCCCCCTCAAACAAAACAAATGAAAAATTATTAGGAAGGCAACAAATGAATATTTAGTTGCAAAAAACAACCCAAAAAAAGAATTGATTTGGTTAAGAATCTTATAAGAAAAGTAGACAATATTATCATTAATTACAAGCCCATCAAAAATTTAATTAAAAGCCCATTAGAAACAGCCCAAAATATATTATAGGTTTTCTCAGTTTTTTAACATAAAAAACTAAACCGAATCGAAACTGGTCGGTTTGACTCGGTTTCGGTTGATTTTTTTGAAAAAATATAATTCGGTTTGGTTGGTTTTTTTAGGTAAAAATTGAACCGAACCGAAAATGATCATCTCTACTATTATTTAAGTATTATCGAAGTCCTGGACTTTGGTCAGCTTTTTCAAAGTTTCAACAATGGGGTGGGTCCACGAGTTAAAGTGTTTGGCATGATTGTCAGAAATGTTTTTTTTTTAAATAATTTTTATCTTCTGATTCTTTTGTTGAAGATTTTAATTATATGCAGCGCTAGATACAAGAAAAGCAAAATAGAGGTGTACATCCTTTGGTATGGCGGTAGCTTTTGTGATTGTGGTTTTAAAAAAATTGTTTTATAAAAAATACTTTTAGTTGAGGTTGGTTTGAAAAAATAAGTGTTTGGTTAAAACTGTGGTTGAAATTGAGGTCGAAGAAAAAATAGTTTAATGTGTTTGGTTAAAAATAAATGCTTTTCAAATTGAGGTTATAAAATAATTAAAAAATATATATATTAATATTAATGATTTTAATTTAAATATTGTAAATTTAACTACTGTTATTATATCATGAAATAAATAATATTGATATCAAATATTTTTTTATTATTATATTACACTATGTGCAATGTCATCACATACGAAATCTATTCAACAATGACTATTTTTCATGGTTTTTTAAGCGCGCAACAACAAAAACTGAATCTTTTATTATGTCATCAAGTGATTTTCTTTTAATTTTTTGAATAGAACACAATTAAAATAAAAATAAAAACTGAATTTTTTTTAACTGGGCCGGACCCGGCAATAACATAATTGGAATTGCGATCAAATTTCATAAATGCTACGTCATTATAATTTTTAAAAAAACAATAAAAAAATTTAAACTTATTTTCATGGTTTTTTTTTTTTAAAAAAAAACAAACCTGGAAACGTGAACAGTGCGCAGTGAAGCATGGCTCCACTGTTGACAATAATTTGTCAGCATGATTTTGCTGCTTCTCACAACCTGCGGTCCAGTCACTAAAATTAATGGACCCTACTAGCAACCACATTTTTTCTTCCTTTAACCAAACACCTGGTAGTGTGGTTGCTGGTGAACCTCACCCGCAACCACACTACCAAACAGCCACATAATCTTTGTTGGAATGTAATGGCTTTTATCCTAGCAACTTCTTGTCAAACAATAAAAGAATCTTTGCTACTGTAACATTCTCTTCCAAATCTCATCTCATTACACCATTGATTTCCAATTTCCCTCATCAAATTTCTTAAACCTTTCCGATGATCAGTGCTTCCTTTTCTGATTGAATCGAATCATCTGGAGCTAAACATCTTGCAAATTCCTTGTTATTTTTAAACCATATATTCTTCTCTGGTCTTGTTTTTCTTCCTGAATACTACTTAAGCAAACCAGCACTTGAAGAACTACTTGAATCCAGGTAAATTATTTATACTCCATCTTCTTCATTTTGTTTTTCACATGTAACTCTGGTTTGAATCTTTCAAGGAAAACACAAGTTGTAGAAATTCTAATGAGAAACTTCGGAGTTAGGATCATCAACAGTTTCCAAAAATAAATAATTTGATCTTTCTCAGTTGTAACAATCCATGCCTTATGGAGTTCATACTAAATTGATCCCAAGTTAACCTTGAATTCGTTGTTTTTTCTTCTTAGTTTCTTTGCTGTTTGGAACTTATTATTTTAGTTTCAACCTTCCTTTTCCTATTAATGTACCTCCATTAATTTTTATTCAATATTTTGACCCTTTTTATCTGTAGGACAAAATGGGTAGATCAGATGATCCGTTTTGGAAGGAAGTTAAAGATATGAATGATGGAAGCATGAAGTGTAAGTTTTGTGGGCATTTATTTGCCAAGGATACTTCCATTTCGAGGATCAAATGGCATTTTTCGGGAGAGAGAGGGCACGGTGTTGGCATTTGTGGTCAGGTGCCTAAAGAAGTTCAAGAAGCAGCCTTTCTAGCTATGCGTGGTGGCTACAAAAGACATAAAGGCATAGCAAGTTTAAGCAATGTTAATGATTATGCCATTTCCACCTGTCCACAAGAACAAGACAAGGCAGTGCTTGGTAATTTGGCAGGGGATGCTGGAAGGATGCAAGTGGGAGTTCAAGGCATGGAACAAGGTGTTGGACCTGAGAGAATTCATTCGCGTTTAGAAGAGGCAAGTGGCATGGAATACACTGGTGAAGGATCTTTTCAGCATGTTGACAGAAGTGTCTCTCCTTGGAGACTCAGAGTTGATGCTCATGAGAATAGAGGAGAAGCAACACCAGGAACAGATTTAGTGGATCAATTTGTTGATGCTACTTGGGTTCAGATGCATGATGGATTTGAAACTGTAGCGAGAACAGAACAAGTGCAGCATCTGGAGAGAGGTAGCTCTTGTGAGAGGCCATCAATTAATCAAGCTGATGAGCCTCGAGGAGATTCATCCCAACCAACAGATCCATTGTGTCTTGATCATGGAAGATATTATGCCCAACTATTTGCTCCATCAGTAAACAATGATGTCGTTTTGTATGATGTGCAGAACATGGTTAGAGTGAGGACAGAACCAGTGGAGGAGGATGTGGAGAATAGTGGAAGATTAGTGCGGCCTGACGCTGGAGCTAGTGAGACTAGAGGAGTTCCATTACCTACTAGCTCTATAAAGCCAGTGGGTCAAGCATTTGAAGAGAATACGAAGGTGATATGGTCTTTGTTAATGGATGATGAAGTCTCAACCATTGGCATTTATGGAATGGGAGGAGTTGGTAAAACAACAATACTAAAACATGTCCATAATGAGCTTCTACAAAGAAAAGATATTTGTAATCATGTTTGGTGGGTGATTGTATCTCAAGATTTCAGCATTAATAGATTGCAGAATCTTATTGCTAAATGTCTTGATCTAAACCTTTCAAGTGAAGATGATGATCTGCATAGAGCTGCTAAATTGTCTGAAGAACTAAGGAATAAACCAAAATGGATTCTCATTTTAGATGATTTGTGGAATAATTTTGAGCTTGAGGAAGTGGGAATTCCTGAGAAGTTGAAAAGGATGCAACTGATTATGACAACTCGATCAAAAATAGTTTTGTCATCAGATGGCTTGCCACCCCAAAATCAAAGTGAAGCCACTTTTCGAGGGAGAAGCTTGGACTTTATTCATGAAGAAACTTGGACATGGCATGGCACTTTTACCAGAAGTGGAACAAATTGCAAAAGCTATTGTTAGAGAATGTGCTGGTTTGCCGTTGGGAATTATTACAGTGGCAGGAAGCTTGATGGGAGTGGATGATCTACATGATTGGAGGAATAAATTGAAGAAATTGAGAGAATTAGAATTTAGGGACATGGATGAGAAGGTATTCAAGTTATTGAGGTTTAGTTATGATCGGTTAGGTGATTTAGCACTACAACAATGTCTCTTGTACTGTGCATTATTTCCTGAAGATGTTTATATTGAAAAGGAGGGGTTGATAGATTATTTGATCGACGAGGGAATAATTAAAGGAATGAGGAGTAGGGGAGATGCATTTGACGAGGGCCATATGATGCTTAATAGACTTGAAAATGTCTGCCTATTGGAAAATGCTAAAATGGATGGTGATGGTAGTAGACGTGTCAAGATGGATGGTGATGATAGTAAACGTGTCAAGATGCATGACTTGATTAGGGACATGGCCATCCAAATACTACAAGACAACTCTCAAGTCATGGTTAAAGCAGGTGCACAATTAAAAGAGTTGCCAGATGCAGAGGAGTGGACGGAGAATCTCACAAGAGTCTCACTAATGCAAAATGAGATCAAAGAAATTCCTTCCAGCTATTCACCAAGGTGTCCCTATCTATCAACTCTATTTCTAAGTGATAAATTTCGGGTTGAGATTTGTTGCGGATTCATTTTTCAAGCAATTGCATAGGCTCAAGGTCCTCGATCTGTCTGGGACAAGTATTAAAAATTTGCCAGACTCTGTCTCTGATTTGGTGAGTCTCACTGCATTATTGCTCCGTTATTGTGATAAATTAAAACATGTTCCATCATTAAAGAAGCTCACGGCACTGAAGAGGTTGGATCTCTCTTGCACTGCACTTGAAAAGATGCCGCAAGGAATGGAATGCCTAACTAACCTGAGGTATCTTAGAATGAATGGATGTGGTGAAAAGGAGTTTCCTAATGGGATATTACAAAAACTCTCTCACCTGCAAGTCTTTATACTAGAAGAGCTTATGGGTGCTCCGATAACAGTTAAAGTAAAGGAAGTAGTATCCTTGAGAAATTTATTAACTTTGGAATGCCAATTCGAAAGTTTATCTGACTTCTTGGAGTTTCTCAGATCTCAGGATACAATCCAATCATTAAGCACATACAAAATTTCAGTAGGATCTTTGCATAAAGATTTTTGTAAAGGCATTAGTAAAATAGTTGGGTTGAGTAATTTGAGTATCAACAGAGATGGAGATTTTCAGGTCAAGTTGTTAAATGACATTCAAGGACTGGTTTGTCACTTCATCGATGCAAGAAGTTTATGTGATGTTTTGTCATTAGAGAATGCAACTGAACTTGAGCTCATCGACATTTGGGGTTGCAATAGCATGGAGAGCTTGGTTTCATCTTCTTGGTTCTGCTCTGCTCCACCACCATTGCCATCATATAATGGTATCTTTTCTGGTCTTAAACGGTTTTGTTGTTTTGAATGTAAGAGTATGAAGAAGTTGTTCCCACTTGTGTTACTGTCAAACCTCGTAAACCTGGAAAGCATTGAAGTTAGTTATTGTGGAAAAATGGAGGAGATAATAGGAACAACAGATGAAGAAAGCAGCAGCTCCAATTCCATCATGGAAGTCATTCTCCCAAAGTTAAGAATTCTGGAATTGTTTCATTTACCAGAACTGAAAAGCATTTGCAGTGCAAAACTGATTTGCAATTCTCTTAAAGAGATTACTGTAATCGATTGCGGGGAGCTAAAGAGGATGCCAATTTATCTCCCATTGCTTGAAAATGGCCAGCCATCTCCTCCCCCTTCTCTTGAAAAAATCATAGTATATTCAGAAGAATGGTGGGAAACAAAAGTGGAGTGGGAGCATCCTAATGCAAAGGATGTCCTTCGTTCTTTTGTAAATCCATATAAATTTCATTTTTATTTTTAATTTATTAAAGACTATTGAATTGTAATAATTTCACTGTCATATTCCTTTCTACACTGTCAAAATCATTCTAAAAGTAGTAATTTTTTTTTTTTCTTGAAAATAGCTCGGATGCATTCAGGTTATATTGTTTGGGAACGCTCGTGTTTTTAAAATTTTCGATTTATTTTAAATAATTTTTTTATATTTTTGATTATTTTGATATATTAATATTAAAAAAATAAAAAAATATTTTAATATATTTTTAAATAAAAAAAATTTAAATCTCACCACTGCAGTATTCATGTATTGGTTACCCGGCTTAAAAAATAGTCTTTGATGAGGATTTCAAGAAAAAGAAGAAACTAAAGCATGTATGTGGCTGCAAAAGATGTACGTGGTTGCGAAAGAAGTCCTCAAAATTTAGGTTTTTGATGAAAACATGTGGGACACGAAGACCATGGAGACATGGGTTTGTATGTTTGTGTGTTTTAAAAGTATTTTGAAAAAAAGTAAAAATTTTTAATTTTTTTATTATTTTTAAATTAATATATTTTTAGTATTTTCAAATTACTTTGATGTATCGATGTTAAAAATAATTTTTAAAAAATAAAAAAAATTATTAACATATATTTTAGAATGAAAAATTATTTGAAAAACAACCTCAACATTCAAAACAAGTTAAGAAATGTGGAAATTGCACCTGAGAAAAAAACAAAAAAAAACAAGAAAAGAAAAGGGATTAATGTAGTTTATGGCTTCAGTAATGTTTTTTCTGTTAAATGGATTAATTGTTTGATTATATTTAGTTCATTTATTTATCTATATTGATTTAATTTTTTACTATAATATTGATTTAATAAAAAAAACTCCTAAAACATGCAAGTAGCTGCCAAAAAAGTCCTAAAATTGACTCAATTGGAAAGGATCATGGTACTTACTACCAAGATTTTTATGCCCACAATCAAAACATAATTTGTTTTTGTATTCGGAATTATGTTTGAGTGCATTTAAAAATTTATTTATTTAAAAAAATATATTAAATTAATATTTTTAATATATTAATGTTAAAATAAAAAATATTTTAAAGAAAAAAAAAATATTTAACTAAGAATGAATGCGAAGCTTACGAATAATTAAAAGACGTATTTTAAAGTATAGTTTACCAGTTGACTCACATATTAACTGAGTAATCCCACCATATTATTTATTTATAAAACTAAAATAATAATGTTTTTTTTAATATTAAATTTTTTAATATTTTTATTTTAAAAAAGTTTCACTTTGTAGGTAAAAAAAAATGTTTTAATTTAGCAACGATAGAGCATCCACAAGGAAGATGTTTTGCCCTTTTTTCTTTTAAATTTGTTTTTGTTTATTTGATTATAGGCTGGTTTAGAATTCAGCCAAGACATCTAATAAAATATTTTTATTCTTAGAAATTTTTGTGAAAAACAATCTGAAAACTAATTTAATTAGGGATTAATTGAGTAATTATTTTTCTTTTCTTTTCTTTTATTTTTAGTAACAGCTAATTTAATCAAAACCCCAATAGCCTGATTCTTGGATCACAGAAGCTTGAGACATGGCACATGCTACAAGGAAAAATCATGATTGTGTTGAAAACCTTTAAGATTTGACTGTCGCATTCTAACAATAATGTTTGGACCCTTTAAAGATTGAACCCAACTTCACTTCAATTTTATTTTATAATTAAAATAAATAAAAAGCATGATTGTGTTGAATATCTATTTTCTGTTTTTATTTTTCAATTTTGAGATGACCCCTCAAAAAACAATTCCAACCAATTATTTGCCCTTGAATTTGGATGATGCATAATTCCAAGTGGGCACGCTGCATTTCTTACCCAGGTGGAGCAGGAATTGAGGTAGCTTGTTTCTGGCTTTTGCTTCTCTGGGTATGATTTTATTGTGCTAGTTTATAGGATTTTTGTCTTTTCTGCTAATTTATCTAAATATGGACTTCAGAATCTTTTGAATCGTTCTTGATTTCCTGACGGTAGAAATAACAGGACTATTATTAAAATAAAAATAAAAATAAAAATAAATAAATATGCTCAGAATCTTACCATGTACCACAGAGAAAACAAGGTAGATGTCTTTTAACTCTTTTGTGTTTTTAAATTGTTTTGTTGTGTTGATATTAAAAAATATTTTTTTAAAATAATAATAAAATATTATTTTGATGTATTCATAAAAAAAAAATTTTAAAAAATAATTGATATTGCACTTCAAGCACCCTTAAATGCTCTATTATTGAAATAAAATGCTAAAATGTGAATACAAATAATAGAAATTAATGTGTATTTTTTAATTGAATTTCTATTTACTTTGATATATTTTTAAACAGGTTTTTATGTTTGATTTCAGAGCTTATAGAAGAACAACTCAAGACCCAATCAAATTCAAAGGAGTCGTGAAATTCACTTGGAACCAGCCTGGATACACTAAAAATAATAATGCTATTTTTCTTGGAAACAGCCTGGATACACTAAATCACAACTTTCCAATCACATATCAGATTGTTGTGATTCTTGACGCGTTGGAAAGGTATCTTAAAGGGCTACAAATTAGCCTCTAATTAGGATTTTGAAAAAAGAACTCCTAAAGCATGTACGTGGCTGCCAAAGAAGTCCTATAATTTAGGTTTTTATTGAAAACGTGTGGGATCATGGAGACGTGATGAAAAAGGAGGGCTGCCTCCTTTAGAAAAAGGGGTATTTTTTGGCAATTGCGCCAGAGAAAAAAAAAAGAAAAAAAAGGAGAGCAGGCAAGGAAAGGAATGGCTAATACAGTGAAGGGTACCCAAATTGTTCAGATTTCCAATTATTCCAACTCTTTTGTTTTATCATTCTCAAAGTCCAAACAACAACGGCACAGCCAAGATTGTTATGCTTGCAATCAAAATATAATTTATTTTTGTACTTAGAATTATGTTTGAGTACATTTAAAAATTTATTTATTTAAAAAAAATATTTATTTAATATTTTTTGATATACTAATATTAAAAATAAAAAAATATTTTAATTACTAACGAATAGCTAAGAGACGCACTGGTTGACTCACATATTAAATGATTAACCTGGGTAAAAACAAAACCACATCATATTATTATTTATAAAAAACTAAAAACGATGGTATTTATTTAAAAAAAACTAAAATAATAATGTTTTTTTAAAATAGTAGCTTTTAAAATATTTTTATTTTAAAAAAGTTTCACATAGTTGTAGATAAAAAAAAAAAAATGTTTTAATTTAGCAACGATAGAGCATCCACAAGGAAGATATTATACGATTATTAATTTTCATTAAAAGAATAGCTAAGAGACTTGGGAGAACTACTATTTATTCACACTTATTTCATTGTAAATTATTATAAGTAATTCAATGTGTTTTTTTTTTTGTTTATTTCATGGGCTGATTTAAATTCAACTTTGTAATTTATTTATTTTTATTATATTTTTTTATAAGATTAATGTAATTTACAGGTTTATTATAATAACTCAAGTATATTAATTTACTGGTTTTAATATTTTTTTAAAAATTAATCCGGAAAAAACACTAGCCACCAAAAACTAGCACTAGGTTTTGTTCATTAAAAGTAAGGATGGAGTCTTTTGACTGCGTGTGCCTCTAATCAGCAACAAATTGGTAACGGCAACGATTGAAAACCTTTAATTTGTCTCCTAATTTTTTCCCTATTAGTAATTGTTTACGTAATCAGATTCGCTTCATGTTCAATAATTGTTTTTTATTTTTTAAAATTTATTTATTTTATCTTTAATATCAATATTGTCATAACCCAATTTTTGAACAAATAATAAAAATTAAAATGGGGTTAAGACAAACATATTTTTGAAGTTTTGGGATAAAATTATCAAATTTGAGAATAATTTGGTCAGAAATTGAAGAATTAAATAAGTTTGGAAAATTTTATTTAAAATTTGAATTAGTTTAATTAATGAAATTAGAAGAATTAATAAGTTTGTGGACTTAATTAAACTTTGATTTAATTAATTATATATAAATTCAGGGACTTAAATTGAAATTAATCAAAAGGGGGGCAAAATTAGAAGAATTAATAAGTTTGTAGACTTAATTAATGTGAAGCCTGAGAATAAAGTATACAAAAAAAAAGGGGGGTTATAATAATTTAAAAGTGTTTGTTATATATAATATATATAATAGATGGGGCTAAAATAAGAAAAAGGGAGAAAGATGGGACCAAAATGAATTAAGAAGAGATGGGACTATAAATACCCATCTCTTCTCTCATTCATGACCGGGGAGGTAACAAAAAGAAAAGTGGAGGGAAATTTTTCAGATTTTCCTTCATCAAGCCTAGGAGAAGACACCTAATTTTCTATTTCAACACAAACCTTAGAATTTCTACGTGGGGAGACAAACTTGGGCAAGAGATTTGCAAGAAGAAAAATGACATAATTTCTAAGAGAAGAAGGGGTGGGAGGCCGGCTGCTTGTAGAGAAGAAAGGGGTTATGAAACTTTAATCAAATCAGAAATCAAACCTAAATTTTCCTTCAGGTATGAAGTTCTAAATCAATTGGGAAAGATAAATTAAATTCATGCAAGAATTGTGCATTAATTTGAAGTTTGAAAGATTAGGGTCCTTGAGTAAAATTTGGGGAAATGTGGAATTGATTGGAATTAAATGAGTTGAGCAGCATAGGTTGCCTAAAAAGGATGGAATTATGCAAAGAAGTTTTCAACAAAATCAAAGATTATGGGGGAAATAGTGGCCGGCCATGGGATTGTAAGAAAAGAAAAGAAATTTTGATAATTTGCGTTGTTTCCCTTATTGCAAAAATTAAAATAGGTTCCAGAGGTGAATAATAAGGAAATGTGGTGATTGAGTGTGTGTGTGTGTAAAACAAAAAAAAGAAAAGAGAGAAGGAATTGATTTAAGGACCGGTGGTCACTGGAGGGGAAGGAAAAACAAAACAGGGGAGGTGAACGTATGACTCCCCTATTAATTAATTAAGTGTGCTGATGTTGTAGTTACAAATTGTAACTTATAGGGGAGAGGAACCTACGTTTCAGGTAAGGAAAACATGGCTGAAATTGGTGGGAAGTAGGATTGGAGATAAAAAAATTGTAGGCACCTTCTTTATTGACAAAACAGGGCAGGTTCATTTCCCTGGTTCTTGAGGGAATCTGGACCTGAAGATGATAGAATTTAGGGAGGGTCCATTCATAGAAGTTGTAGCTGGGAGTGTTAGCTTTCCAACGAGTCCGACCCCGCCTAATTTGGAGTCCTAGAACTCCGGATACAAATGAAAATCTGAGGAGAGGTCAAGCTGCCACCACCGGTTGGCAGTTTTCGGCCAAGTCGATAAACGGCGAAAATTTAGCCGTATTAAGGGTAAAATTTGTTTTCTCTCCCTTCATAAAGTGTGTCTTGATCTTCAAAAAAAGAAGAAGAAGAAGAAGAAGAAGAAGAATAAAACTGTAATCAAAATTGAATTTATGATGTCCAGACAAATGGGTCGAAAATGTAAAAGGATAATGATGAGGAATGAAAGTGAGAAAGAAAAGATTGATAAAAGAGAAATGAATATTATTGCCATTTTTGCTGTTGTGTTGTGATATGTGGACTAATATGGAATAATGATAGGTGTTTATGGTTTCAGGAGGAACCGCGGGAGGAGTGCAACAATAGGGAAGCGCAAGTCGAGCGTCTACAGCAGGTAGGTACTCGATACCTATATCTCCTCTTGTTAATAATTGTTGTAGCTAATTATTGAACTATATATATATATATATATATATAAAGAAGAAGAAGACTTGGTTCATATTGATGAGGAAAAGAAAAAGGGGGAAATGAAAGGTTAAATGACGGGAAATAGAAATGGAGGATAAATTTAAATTATGGTTCCTTTTGGAGGAAATGAACTGTGACTACGAATTTCGATAATGATTGTTTCTTGAAATTGATTAGCTTGTCCCTGATATGGGGAGGCTAAAGATGTTAGCCAAGCTGGTTAACATCGGCATTCACGGTACGTGGGGGAGAAATATGAAACTTGATTAATATTCGGGTTCAGAATAGTTAATGATAATCGGCGGGTGACGTCGATATCGGCAAAATTTATAGACTTGATTAACTATTCGGGTTTAGAATATTAATGATGATCGGCGGTGACGTCGATATCGACAAAAAATTTATAGACTTGATTAACTATTCGGGTTCAAAATAGTTAATGATATCGGCGGGTGTCGTCGATATCGGGAAAACTTATAAACTTGATTAGCTTTCCGAGGTGAAAGCTAATGATGTCAAGAATCCTTGACATCGGCATACCCGATGAACCTCCTTAGGTAGCAAAGAACAGTGATTAATTATTTTGGTTCAATATATATATATAATATAATATATATGTATATATATATATATTAAATGACATCAATAGTCATGTTAGTGTCGGCATTTTCATGAGTTTGATTAGTTGACCTCAGGATGGACAACTAAAGACACTAATGGAGGTCGTTAGTGTTGGTATAGTCTTCCTAAGGTGGGGAGAAGTAGTTATAGGAAATAAAACTGGATAATCCTCAAAAAGGGATGGTGGTGGTGTATTTGAAATTGCATATGACTTAAGTAGGTAGATGTGCTATATAATTTTTCTTCCGTGAATTGTTTATATTTTAGTTATTTTTAATTTTATGGAAAATTTGTGTTTTGCAGGTCCTTCCCATTCACGTCAGGAGTAGAATTTAGGTTACTTATCCCTTTTGTACAAGTTAGGAACTTAAGATCTTTCATGTAATTTTGTTATGCAGCAACATGTAACCTGAATAGAATAGTATGCTCCTTATACTATTTTGGTTTTTTGGAATATTAATGTATTAATCTATACTTGGAGAAAAAAAATTTATAGGTAATAGCTTATGTTCAAAACGCTAAAACTGTGTTGTGATTATATATTAAATTTTTAGTGCTTGGATGGTCCTCTTAATTACTAATTTTTGCATGTGATATGAGATGGAGATTGAGAATGAAGAATTGTCCTAAATATATTCTCAAATGAATAAAATGATTGAATGTATCAATCATGGATGTGATTATGGGTGGGATGTGATTAAAATTGTGTGCAGTATAAATTTTCGATAACTTGGGATCTCCCGGTATAGGGGAGACTCTGGCGAAATTTCGTTAGAAATTTCGGTGAATTTAAATAAAAAAAAAATTCTCCATTTACCCTTTATGTAGGAGTTAAATAAATATATTGATTGAATTTTTTGAGATTGTTACAATTAAACTTTGATTTGATTAATTAATTCAGGGATTTAATTGAAATTAATACAAGGGTAAAATTAAAACGGATTTTAATTGAGGTCCAACTATCAAATTTCCAAAGAAAGCAGGGACCAAAGTGAAAAGGTGCTTCAAACACACAAACGGCACCGTTTGGAAGTTGTGTTCTTCATCCCTTCCATTTCGCACGGAGGCAGCCGATTCAACAGGAAAATCCCAGTGCATCCGATCCAAATCGTGACCATGTCTTCTGCCACGATTGCCACAATCCCGTAGGTGGAGGTGATGGTTTTTTTGAAGTTCTCTGGCCTTATAAAAGGCAGGACGAAGAAAACACAAAGGGGGGGAAGATCGAGAGTTAAAAAAACAGAGCAGAAATACAGAGTAAAAAAACACAAATTCACCGAGGGGGAAGGGGCCATCAACCAGCATACCTGGTGCTTAGACCACCATCATCTTCGTCTTGAACAGAGAAGATCAGGCAAAGGAGCAAGGGGAAGGACCAGGGAAGAACCCAGAACACAGAGGAAACAGAACCAAGGGGGGAAAGAAGCCAACGTACCCCAGCTTCGCCTTCGTCTTCAGAACACAAAGACAGTGAGCAGACGAATAACAGAGAACAAGAGCAAGAAAACAAAGAAAGGAGCGACTAGAAACAAGAACAGGGGACAAACAAGCCAAGAACCGGAGAAAAACAGAGAGAAAGGGACGAACATAAGCAGAGGAAATCCACCGTGACCAGAACCATTGTTGCTGCTGCCTTCGGTGTATCCAGAGCCAGGTAAGTAAGCTTCTCTTTTCACCGCTTTTTCATTGTTAATGCACTTCCTACTGTACACTCTCAATTAATTCTCTTTATCAGCTAATGCACGCGTGATTTAGTTCACGCGTGCTTCATGTTGCCCAGCCGGGTCACTAGCTTGGGCCAGTGACCGGGCTGGGCCTAGCCCAGCCCCTGTGGGGCTGAGCTGAGCCCAGCTAATATATGCTGGGCTGGATTTAGCCCAGCCCAGCCCAACAAAAAACAATAAAAAATAAAAAATCAGAAAAATAAAAAAAATAAAAAATGTGTATGCGAGAATAAAAATAATGTAAATTTATTGGTTTATTCACTGACGCGAGAGTCAGGAATAAAAATACCGGTTTAAATTTATATTATTTTTATTTGTTTATTCAATTTTATTTAGCTAGAAAAAAAAAATAAGAAATATGTGCATTCAAAAAAATAAATGTATTTATTTATTTATTTCACTAGCGTCAGAGTCGGGAATAAAAAAAATACTGATTTAAATTTATTTTTTTTTAGCTACATAATATTTATCAACGCCAGAGTTGGAAATATTCGTAGTTAATATTCACTGCGCCAGAGTCAGGAATTTGTAAGCAAATTTTCATAACATATAAAAAATAAACATTTAGGCAAATTTAAGACGAAACTAACAATGCAGCCTGTCTCAGACAGGACGTTTAAAAGGGTGATAATATCTTCCCTTTTACGTAACCAGTCCCAATCCAAAAATCTCTGTTGACCAGTTAGGGTTCCTAGTGACCATAATACTAGGGTGGCGACTTCTTAAACAAGAATATCCACATT